>NW_015388820.1:100122-125483 GCF_001527695.2 Protobothrops mucrosquamatus
TCTCCCGAAGGACTCAGGGCGGTGCACAGCATATTAAAAACAAGTAACAATACAATAAATACCAAAATAAAAACCCCTCTAAGACCAAATTAAAAGCCAAATATTGGTAGCTGTGTCGTAATTAAAAATTATATTAAAAATCGTCCCTAACTAAAATCCTCCCTAGGTCAGGCCCGCTTGCTGGAAAAGCCATGTCTTGCTATTGTTCTTCTTCTGATGATGATGATCCCATCTCTTTCCCTTAGGAAACATAAAGTGACTAATTATAAAAATAACAAATGATATAAAGCATTATATGGGGAAACAAAAACAAAATAAAGCAGTAACGCATGCCCTTTGTAGCTGTAATCTACAGCTGGCAGGAAGATATTAAGAAGAAAAAATTCAGTTCCTTCAACGGTTATAGCCAACACTGGCATGGGAGACTTCACAGTTGCCTCCTCTGTGAAGCCAAATGTTTGCACCCACCCAATCAAAACTGAAATCTTTGCTCAAAGCAATGGGGAATGTGGCCTTTCCATCAGAGGTGAGAAAGACGCAGCCTCGCTCCCCCGAGCAAATTAAATGCACCAAGCAAAGGAAGGAGTTCACATCGGCATCACCAGCTATCAAATGGCGTGAGAAAGGCTTTCACAGAGGATAGCGTGGGTCCCCAAAGTGGGAAGATGAAGGTTGTGGTGTTTTCTGTCACAAGTTGGGCTTTCTTCTAGGTCATGATGCTGAGAAACACCACGGAGCCCTTGAAAGAGAAAGAGATTGTCAGAATCATGGAAATCAATTTTATTTTTCTTGGGCAGTCGGGCTGAGAGTACCAAATCAGTCATGCCAAGTTAAAAAGAGCAGTTTTGGTCCCATACAAAAATTCACCTGGCAGGGGCTTTCTTCTGCATCTCTCCCTTTGAAGTCCCAAGACAGGACTTGTTAGAAAAGTGGGGGGAAGGGAAGAAACACAGCCAGGAACAGTCAACACCATGGTATCTTCCAAAGACAGACAATCGGAATTGAAATGAGAGATAAGGAGAAGATAAGGAGAAATCAAAGGATTTGTAATAAAAGCACAGTTTTCTTTCTTTAGGCTACAGAAGAGGTCTCCAAACTTTGCAACTTTAAAACTTGTAATGCACCCAGAATTCCATGGCTGGCCAAGGAGTTCTGGAAGTTGAACTCCACCAGTCTTGAAGTTGCCAAGTTCAGCTCCAAAGCCACAAAAAAATCGTAGAAACCGTTGATACAAAGATTGACCGAGTTCCCTCCTCACCATCCAAAGAGCTTGGAAGAACATGATTTAGACTTCTGAGCAGCATAAAATCTTGTCCAGAACCTGCCATTTCTTCCATGGCTCCTGGAGGGTAGCAGATCTTTATAGGAGTTCTCCACCCAACAGTAAGAAGTCCACAGCTGAGGCAGGACAGTTTGAAGCTACAGAGCTTCACATTCTTTCAAAGCCTTAGTAGATTGAGTCACTGGCTGCCTGGTGTCTCTGTGAATTTGCTAAGCTAGGAAGTTCCTTCTGACATTTAACAGGAATCTATGTAACTTCAAGCTGTTATCCCTGCACTGCAGGTGCCTCCCCCAGGAGAAGTAAAAAATAAAATAAAATAAAATAGAATGGTGGCTGCAACAATGCAATTAAATATCTGCCTTTTTTTAATGGGCATCCCAGTGCACTAAAAACAGGGTGGGACTTTGATTTCATGGTCATATCTGCCATCTTTTCTTTTTTTTTCACTTTCTCTGCTGCTGAAAACAGCTTTCAGTCCTCTTCTGGGGACCCCTTCAAGTCCTTGAAAACTATTACCTTGCTTTTCCCAACTAGACCCATCTCATTCATTCAGCTTCTTCTCTTGAAACTTACTTTCCAGCTTCCTGATCATCTTCACTGCCTTCTCTGTATCCGCTCCAGTTTATTTGAACTTTGCTTAAAATTGGGCTTCAAGACCAGACTCAAATTTCCAGCTGAAGTCTCAATAATATGCAATGCAGCTAAGGAATTACCTAGAAAGTTAATCTTTAATTGATGCAGGCAACTGTGTCTGCCTCAACTGCTTCCTTTTGTTCGAACCACCCACAATCAGCTGCTGCTGATAAACTGGGTTACACAAAACCAGTTACTATGACAATTTCACACACCGGGCATTCCTCTTTTGCACAAGACCTTATCAGCTCAGGGACCAGATGCATTTCAACTCATTTTGGGCTACCACATGACAAGTTTTGAAAGCTGGAAGGAAATTCGTTTTGGAGTTGGTTTTTTTCTAAGTCTGCTTCTTTCTCGGCTTTTCCAGTAATGTTATTATCTCAAAAAATCAATTTTTTACAAGAAAAATTATACCATGATGACTACAGAAAAAACTAGGGGGGGGGGGAATGAGACATAAGAAAAGAAAGATAACAGAATAACAGAGTTGGAAGGGACCTTGGAGGTCTTCTAGTCCAACCCCCTGCTCAAGCAGGAGACCCGACACCATTTTGGACAAATGGTTATCCAAGTCTCTTCTTGAAAACCTTCAGGAATGGAGCACCCACAATTTCTGGAGGCAAGTCGTTCCACTGATTAATTGTTCTAATACTGTCAGGATTTTTTCCCCCTTAGTTCTAGGTTGCTTCTCTTCCTGATTAGTTTCCATCCGTTGCTTCTTGTCCTGCAGTTGTGCTCGTAACTCGAGGACTACCTGTACACATTCTAGGGTGAACTTCAAAAGAACAACTGAGGCTGAGATTCCACAGATCACACTTGAGAGATGGTCCAAAATGAAAAAAACGAAGTTGACGGATTCAACCGTTCCTGGCAAGTGCACACAAGCTGTTTCAGATTGAAACATTTCATCTTTGAAAAGCATATATCGGGGGCAGCGGTCCAAAAAAGTAGGCAGGACCACAAAAGAAGAACAGGCGGGATCAGGAAAATAAACCCCAAATGGAATGCTTTTAACTTGGGCATTATTAAATGAATCAGATAAGAATTAATGTAATTATTTCCAAGTTATTTAAGCGCTCCCTCATTCTGATGTATTAAAGAATTATAGCTTGGTGCCCAACTTCAAAAGATTTGAGGCTGTGGGTATGGTGCCCGAATTGTGTAGACCAGAGGCCCCCAACCTCTGTGCACCCACACACACACACACGTACACCATTCTGCAGATGTCCCTGATCTCAGTCTGGGTAACTGTGGACTGGCAATTTCCAGCATGCCTTTATCTGAGATCCTCCTTAAACCAGACTTGATCTCAGCCTTCTTCCAGATGACCATCTACACCAGGGGTAGTCAACCTTGGCTCTTTTATGACTCGTGGACTTCAACTCTGAGAATTCCTGAGCCAGCTTGAAGTCCACGAGTCATAAAAGAGCCAAGGTTGACTACCCCTGATCTACACTGTGGGATCGTTGGGGACTGAGCTGGTAGGTTTCCACTGCAACAGACCTGGGCTTTAGCTCAACAAGAAGGGGAGGGAAGTCCACATCCAAAAGGTAGGAAACTCTTTTTAATCCACATCTTGTTTTCCTGGCCACAACGACACCCTTGTGTTCTCAAGCCACTTCTTAGCAGCTTGGGCGAGGCTGGGCCTTCTTGCCCTTGGTTTCTTCTGCAATTAAGCCCTGGTGCCAGACGCTTCTCACTTCAAGGCGCCTGGCCTCTTCTTTGAAACTGAGCAGCTCTGAGCAAGTCAGCCTCCCCGGCCTTCTGCATGCAGGGCATGGATGCACAGGGCTTGGTGCAAGGAGCCGTCTTATCTCAGAAGGTCAGGCTAGGCAGACCTTCCTCTTCCCAGATGTTGCAGGGCCAAGATCATTTATTTTTCAACGGCCCGGCCGTACCGGAATGAGGTTTTTCCTTCTTTGTGGCAGAACAAAGAGTTTTATCTCCAGCCCAAGCTGTTCCCAACAGGCCTCCTTGGGGTATATTTAGAATGCTCCTTCCAGCAGCCCCAAAGCCATCCTTCGGTCGGGAGAACAATTGGACATTAAAAAAAGTCCCCTCTTAGTCAGATGGGGAGGCAGAAGACAGGGTGTCCCCAGGAGAACTCCAGTGGGGGAAAACATTTGCGCAATTATAACCGTTCTTCCTCCCCTCCACCGCACTTCCTGCCCTCCCCACTTCTGTTCCACTTTTATTAGCCATACAGCTACCTGGGAAAGGGGAATGACATCACAGGCCATGGACCCGACTGCAAAGTGACACCAGCAGCATTCCAAAAATGAGTCATGGAATCCTGGCAGTCCAGATGACACACAGTTACTCAGCCCTTTTCTCTTCGGTGGAAACTCTCTCTCCCCTAAGGCTTATTTTATTTATGTCTTTGGTTTCTTGGCTTTATTATTTTTTACAAATAACATAAGGCACATAGAACATCTTCAACACACCTTCCTCCACCTATTTTCCTAACAACAACCTGTGAGGTGGATTGGGCTGAGAGAGGGACTGGAGCAAAGTCACCCAGCCACCTTTCATACCTAAGGTGGGATTCACCGTCTCCTGGTGACTGGCCCAAAGTCACCCAGCTGGCTTTCATGCCTAAGGCAGGACTAGAACTCACAGCCTCCCACTTTCTAGCCTAGTGTCTTAACCACTAGATCAAACTGGTCCTATTTCAGTAGATACACCCTTCCCTAAACCTGTATATTTGACTGCAGTGGCAATAATCCCCATCCACTCTGACAGATCTCAAACGATGAATGTGCAGATCAGGATTCAAGGACTGTGTCAGGATCAGACCTCCAGTTTTTACTACTCCTAGAGAGCAGCTGCAATCTAAACCAGGGTTACTCAACCTTAGCCACTTTAAGGCAGGTGGGCTTCAATTCCCAGAATCATGAAGGAACAATCTCCCCCTTTCTCCATCCACTTGAGCTGGACTTCCATCTTCCTTCCCCATCCAAGATGATCCTTGGAACCCACCTGCCTACTTAGGAATGAGGAAGTGTTTGGCCCCTCATTGGCAGAATCCCTTAAGGAGACCCTTCTTTCAGAAGCTCCTGATCTGGGTGGCTTACAGGGGTCAAGAGCTCCTCTCTGCGGACAGCTGCTCTTTCGGACAGCTGGGAAGGGACAAATGGGTCTTAAGCCCAACTTCTGAAGCAGATGTCACCCAAAGGAATGACTCAGCTTCTGGTGAACTGTCCAGCTCAGGAAAGAAGGCAAGAGATAAGCTTGGACACGGGAGGTGCTCGGGATACAAAAGGGATGCCTTCTCCCCCATGCCATCTCTTTTGCAAAATATCTCCCCTCCTCTGTTTCCTAGTTCCCCGCAGTTGTTTACACGGATGCTGCTTTGGGGGATTTGCCCCTCCCTCCAAATCATTCAATTACAATCTGGATCCCCACCAAATATGTAGCATTTGGAGTCTCAGCCTGCCTTGTGCAAGCGCCAGTCGGCCAGTGCCAATGTTGAAGACTGGAAAATATATATTATGAGTGGCAGGGAACAGAAGGCGCTGGTTGATTGTGTGTCAGTGCGGAGGCTGTGATCCATTCTGGCTCGGCTCGGCTGCAAATCCCAATAAATAGACAGGGGAAATTGCTTCCAGGGAACGCAAACTGCCCGTGAAGATCTGCTTGCTGTTTTGCAAGTGGGAACTTCTCCCTTGCACAACTGGGACGTCAGATGTTTTCATGGGTTTTATAGGGCATCCTCTGGAAGTAACTTCGTTATAATGACTTCAAACAGACAGTTTACCTTCTTAGAGAGCAGTTACGGGATCTGATACGATGAACGGGCGCCAAATGGATCCAGCTTTTAGGAAAGGAAAGCCCAGCCCCTGTTTGTGGACACATGCATTCGCCTTCATGAAGCACTTAAGCATCAGACTTCTGGTGGGCAGAGTTAGGCAAGCTTTTTCCGCATTCTGGTTTAACGAAGCATGAAATCTGGCCACTGAGAATCCAGGAAGCAACAAGATTCCACAACTTTTGATTCAGATGCTCTTTCCGGGGCAAAGAGCAGGAGCTGCCCAGAGGGAATCTCAGCAGGTGCCTGTCCTCCTGACTCCACCTGCCACCCTGTGGAAAACTGCCTCTCTTGCTGAAGTCTGACCCAACTTTGGCATCTCTGCACCCCCCCTCCCCAGACCCCCCCTCCCCCTGGTGCTTTTGGCGTGAGCTTCCCTCTCAGTCACGAGAGAGACAGAAACTGCAGAAACAGCAGACACAAGGACGCCACTGTGTTTAACTTCCCCACGGGAGAAGGATCTCCGTACCTCTGGAAGGCACAGAAACTCCCTGGCATTGCTCAGCTTTCTCAGCTGGCCAGGAACCCTCTCATCTGCACGGAGACCTGCTGTGGAAAGTGGGCACGGACCCTCGCTTGCCAGTCTCAGCTCAGAGGGAGGCTGAAAAGTGCAGGCTCCTCACTCGGAAAGCATCCATTCCTAATCTGCTTTAATGCAAGCAAGAGTTTGCTAATAGATGGCTGAATTAATTCTTTGCGAGAAACGAAGAATAGGGTAGCCCCATACATACACATATTGTATGAGAGAGGGGGGGAGGTGATAGATAGATAGATAGATAGATAGATAGATAGATAGATAGATAGATAGATAGATAGATAGATAGATAGATAGATAGATAGATAGATAGATAGATAGATAGATAGATAGATAATACCGTAGAGAGAGAAAGAGAAATTCATAGACAGACAGACATGGATGGATGGATCTTCCCTTATTCCCCTAAGGCAGTAGTATGTCCTAAATCTGGGTAAATTCCCCCAAACTGAATAAAAGTGTCTTTTCTTTGGGGAACAATACCCAAACCCATGACCCATCCCAACAGAGATTTCTGAACTGACTTCAAAATTGCTATGTGTACTAAAATATATTTGAAAATCTCCCACAGAATTTCTATTACGATGAAAAGCCAAGGGTAATGTGTCGAAATGACATAAAGATCTTTCAGTGATATTGCTTTTAAAAGTACAGGTACTCTTTGAGTTACAGCCATGCATTCAGAGACTGAAGTGGGAAGTTAGGATGGGGCTGAAGGAAAGGATTTACAACCAGTCCTTGAACTTCAGTAAGACTTTCTGATAAGCGGTCTTAGGTAACTAAAGGAAATGATTGTGAAGCAGCTGCCTTAATAGCTAACAAATTTATTCCTAGACAAGCATTTGGGAATACACAAATGGCCTTGTGACTCATGAAGCTCTTTGAGAACCTAAGTTTTGGCTTTTATGATGCCAGTCTTTGTAATTATCAGCACAGGTTATTTGCATCCATAAAAACAGAGTTAATGTTGAATCTGGAATCTTGCATTGCACAGAAGTATAATTGTAGTGTTTTGCCTATGTTGGTTACATCACACGTTTCCCTTAAGTAGTTTTTCCACTCCCGCATTCCACTCCTACTAAGCAACCCACTGGGAAAAAAAACCTGTCACATTAGGATGGGAAAGACAAAGATTTGAACCTGAAGCACCTGCTCCCAGGCGGATTCAGCCCTCCCCAGCACTTCCATGCCAGTTGGGTTTCAAAACCAAAATCAAAAACAGAATCCAGTTCTGTCCTGCCAAGGGCTGACGCTCATAAATGGAACAATTACCTGCTTCAGGAGCCTCCTTCCTCTGGGTTTTGTGAGTCATAAGTAGCTGGAGAGAAAGGAAGGAAGGAACGGTCAGAATGCAGGGAGACCCAGCCAGGGCCCTGCGGGGCAAGTCAGGAATTGTCCCCAGTTGGAACCAAAGTCTAGGAAAGTCATAGTAGATGCCATGCAAAAGCTTTGGGTGGGAGACAGGCAAGCTGCAAAGCTAAAGGTGTGAGGGATAAGAACATAGAGTCATAGGGCTGGGAGGGACCTTGGAGATCTTCTAGTCTAGTCCAAGCCCCTGCTCAAGGCAGGAGACCCTACAATCACTCCAGACAAGGGGCTACTCAGTCGATTCTTGAACATAATAGGACAATAACGTAAACAATGGCAACGGAAGACGACGAGAATAAATGCATCAAAATGATAACCCAAAAGAGGGACGGACGGGTGGAGAGCAGACAGCAAGGGGTGGGGGGGCTGAGGTGGCGTCTGCCATCAACCTACAGCCACCCCCAGGGTGGAACTCCCCCATTGGGTCCCCTTCATACACAGAGATGCAACTCTCTGGGCACTGCAGTTCAGTGGGAGCAACCTTCCCAGGAACCCTCCCCAGACGGCTGTGAATAAATTCTTTGTTTGGAGCTGACTAATCTCTCCTCTCTGTCTACCTCCGCCTGGAGACAAAGAGCCACTTTCAGTTACCAAGGCCAACAAGCCGATCCCATCCACCACCACCCCCCACAGAAGCGAGCGAGCGTGTCTGTCTATCCTTTTACCTTTCCCTTTTCTCGTTAATATTATTATTATTTTGCATTTTCTCTTCCCTGCCCACCTTTTTTTTCCCCAGTCTCTTCACCCTTAGCCTCCTCCTTTGAGAGCCCGCCTCTGGCAGATTAATTTTCCTTCTTTCCAATTTGCCCTAAAACTCAAAGGGGGGGGAACAGGTCATTTGCATTCTGGTGGGAGGGGGGGAAGCCCACGGGTGGTCCAAAGCTGCTGAATATGAAATGGGGAGGGAGGGGGGGAGGGAGGGAGGAGCAGCCATCAGACAAGGCTGGCATGCAAAATCAGAAACTCACACTTAATCCGAGGGAGGGAAGATACCCTAAGCAAGCAACCTTAAATAAATAAATAAATAAAATAAAAACCTGCTCGGTGGCATTATTTCAAAAGCATTCCCAAACTCCAAAGTCCTTGAAATTGCAACAGGATGGGTCCCCAGCCACGATGGCTCACAATTCTGCCCAGCCAGCTTCCAAGACTAACAAGGGCAGAAGTGAAACATGTTGACCTCCAAAAAGAGGGGCGATAAAACTCCACCAGGAGGTTGAAAGTGCAGAGGAAAAGCACAAAACTGAACGCTGAGCCCAAATAAGGAGACGTCCCTTGCGTCTGAGAAAGAAGAGCAGGAAGACTTGTGTCTTAAAATAAAATCAGACCATCTTTATTTGGGGATGGCCGGTCTAGAGAAAAGAAGAAACAGGGGTGACATGATAGCAGTGTTCCAATGTTTGAGGGGCTGACACAAAGAAGAGGGGGGTCAATCTATTTTCCAAAGCGCCAGAAGGCAGGATAAAGAACGAATCAAGGAGAGAAGCAACCTGAAACTAAGGAGGAATTTACTAACTGTGAGAACACTCAACCAGTGGAACAGCTTGCCACCAGAAGTTGTGGGTGCTTCATCACTGGAGGTTTTTAAGAAGAGACTGGACAGCCACTTGTCTGAAATGGTTTAGGGTCTCCTGCTTAAGCAGGGGGTTGGACTGGAAGACCCCCAAGGTCCCTTCCAGCTCTATTCTGATTGATTGATTGGATTGATTGATTGATTGATTTTCTTGACACGGTGGAAGGAGAAAGAGGTAATCAGTCTCTGCTCTCTGTTAAGTAGCCTAAAAGAAGGAGCCATCTTGGAAGGAAAGCCTTTTTAGACAATGGTTGTTGAAAAATTAGGAAGCTGGCAGCACTTTTTCCAAAATCAGATTCCCGATTCCTGATTTTGTGGGGGAGAAGGTGCCTCTCCCTAAAGCAAAGTTTACTTGCTAAACCAGAATTTCAAGAGCTTTTTTTAGGGTGTTGTTGTGTGAGAGCAGGGATGATCTCATGTCTTGGTTTCAACCAGGCAAAGCAGCTGGAGCTTGCCTGACCCGAGTCAGCTGTTCAAACCAGGCAAGGGTCTCCAATTGGCAAGACACCCTACTGCAGTGTTTCTCAACCTTGACAATTTTAAGGCATGTGGACTTCAACTCCCAGAATTCCACAGCCAGCAATGCTGGCTGTGGAATTCTGGGAGTTGAAGTCCACATGCCTTAAAATTGTCAAGGTTGAGAAACACTGGCCTACTGTATGGGCTGGAGATGGCAATGAATGAGAAAGCATAAGAGCTGCTATGGAGAAGATTAGCGTGTTGCCTTCCTGATCACCTTTCCAATGAAAAACCAGACTGGGCTAAGGCACACCAGCGGAGGAAGTCCCTCAAGAGCTGGAGTAGAGAGATAAGATAAGATAACCTTTATTGTCATTTTTCTTACTGTGGGCACAATGGCACACATCAAAAATGAAATTTAGTTTCATTGAGGGTCCCTCAAGTGCTAAAGAGGTCCCTCAAGACCTGGAGTAGAGGGGGTCCCTCAAGTGCTAGAGAGATCCCTCAAGAGTGGAGTAGAGAGGTCCCTCAAGACCTGGAGTAGAGAGTGTCCCTCAAGACCTGGAGTAGAGAACGTCCCTTAAGTGCTACCGAGGTCCCTCAAGGGTTGAAGTAGAGTGATATCTCAAGAGGTAAAGAGGTCCCTCAAAAGGCAGCATCAAGGATCCTTCTAAAAGCAGTTTTGTAGCTCTGCAAACCCCCATATTCCAATCTAAGACTTCAATGGGGCAGATCTGGCTCAAATATCAAACACACACACTTGTGAATGTTTCATGTTCTTGCTTCGGTAGCGCCTCTTTCTTCTGCAGAACCTTCTGGCCACAATGGGTGAAAATCTGGCATCCCACCAGAAACACACAGAAACAGTGGCCCAAGCCCTTACATTAAACAGTTTAAAAGGGAGATTGGGAATGAAAGTGTTCAACAGACCACAGAGGTGTCCTTAAATTTCAACACTTTTGTACGTGGCACAGCTCCACCAGTCATTACGCCATCCATGGCAGTCTCAATCTTCTCAGAGGCTGGCAAGGGCAACCTCTGGCTCTCCAACACTGACCATTCCTGTTTGCCCATCAACCTAATTGATTCAGATTAATCATCTTAATATGGAAGTTGGACTTTGATTTCTGATGCAGTCTCATTTCTGTGGCAGCAGCCAAAAAAGCGAATACGATCCTGGGTTGTATAAACAGAGGCATAATCACAGGTGCAAAATTTAGATGCCTGGCAACTGACTCATATTTATGACGGTTGCCACATCCCGGGGGTGGGGGTGGGGGTCTCGCGATCCCCTTTTGCGACCTTTTGACCAGCTAAGTCCATGGTTGGGAAGCCGTATTCACTTAACGACCGGGTTGCTAACTTAACAACTGCAGTGATTCACTTAACGGCCGGGTCAAGAAAGCTCGTAAAGTGGGACAAACTTCACTTAAAAAGTGTCGCACTTAGCCACATAAATTTTGGGCTCCGTTGCGTTTCTAAGTAGAGGGCCACCTGGACAGGAAAACCGCCTTCGCCTTCAAAAGATGTTGCTAAAGCGAAGTGTTTCTCATCTAAAAACGAATTAGATCTGGTAGGAGAGAGAGAGAAAATAAAAATAAAGCAGGATTTCTCCACTCTGCCAACTGGCTCAACCAAGAGAGGTCAGACCCTCCTCTCTCGGGGTGTGTTTTGAATGAAAAAGTGGCTGAATGGAAGCCAAGCAAGTCACACAGATGGAGGGCGGGCCTTAACCCCTTCCTCTCCAGAACGAAGGGCCGTGCAACAGCTTCTGGGGCACCTCTGGCTTGCTCGCTGTGCAATCCAGCTGTTTGCTCACCTTTGCCCTTCCTTGGTTCCTGCTGGATGAGGAGCCCAGTTCTTGGAAAGCAGCTTGATCAGAAGCACCACTGGAGTTCTGGGGTGGCCACTTTGGAATAGCGTGGGACGCAGCTGCACAAAACTTTTAATGATGTGGTTTTATTGTCCTGCTATATTTTTTTCCATTCCCCAATAACAAGTTGATGGGCTAAATTACTTCTCTTTTTAGCTATCAGTGAGTTATTTGTTTCCCACTTTTATTCTTTTTTACACTTAACTCAAGTTAGAGAACAGATTCAACTCTCTTTCCTCCTCCTGTTTCCCCCACCACAACAACCCTATGAGGCGGGTTGGGTTGGGCTGAGAGAGAGGGACTGGCCCTGTTGGCTTTCGTGGCTAAGGCAGAACTTGAACTCGTGGTCTCCTGCTTTTCCCCCCCACTTTTATTATAAAGGCTGGTCAAAGACCATAAGAGATTTGATTCAATAAATATTGAGAAATCTAGATTAAGGATCTTTGCTGTGAACCCAAGAAAGGACACATGGAGAGGGGGTCACTTCTCCAAAGAGCCCCAAATCTCTTAATTTGTCCTCTCGTGTCCCAGACTAGCTTCTCCCTTGCTAGACTGGCCTCTTCCAACTCAAGACACCCCCAACTCCAAGCGTCTCAGACTTGGACCAAAACTTTTCAAGAGCTGCAAACCCACCCAAAGTGAGTGAGACCCCAGACAGATGCAGAGAAAAGCCACAAAGAAGATAAGGAGTACGGAGGCTAAACCATACAATGAACAATTAAGGGGACTAGGTAGATTTAGCCTAACCAAGAGAAAGACTAGGGGTGACATGATATTTGAGGGGCTATCGTAGAGAAGAAGGGGTCAAATTATTCTCCAAAGTACATGAGGGCAGGACAAGAAGCCACAGATAGAAGATCATTAAGCAGCCTAGAACTAAAGAAGAAATGTATTGACAGTGAGAACTATTAATCAGCAGAATGGCTTTCCTCCAGAAATTTTGGGTGCTCCATCAATGGAGGTTCTCCAGAAGAGATTGGACAACCGTTTGTCCGTCATGGTCTCCTGCTTGAGCAGGGGGTTGGACTAGAAGACCTCCAAGGTCTCTTCCAGCCCTGTCATTCCATTTTCTTTGCTCTATTTTCAGTTACGAAGCTTCACTAGGATAATACATGGAGAACTGCAGTAGGAGATAGAGGAAATCTCCACCTTTATCTATTATTAAGTTACTTGTGAAATTGGCAGTAACTAATTCTCAGTCAAGGTTAGATATCTCCACATCTAATTTGGATTTGAGCATTTCCTCCCGTAACATCACGCCTATGTGTGCGTGGCCACGAAAACCAAAAATCAAATCTCTTGTTACAAACGCCCCAAATCTCCTGGATGCACACAGCCTGCATTTAATGCCGTGGACGAGAGACGTTAAAAGAACTGGATCCACCGGTTTTTCTCCAGATGCACCAAGGGTAGCTGCCAGGTGTGCTGAAAAGGCTGCCCAAGCAGAGTGGAACGGTGGGGATTGTAATTCTAGCACATCTGGAGGAAGCCAGGTGAGAAACATCCCTACAGGTATCCCAGAATCTTCACCCTCTTCTTCCAAAGCGTCCTAAATGGGCCAAAGGCTGAGTCGCCATCAGACTCCGGCTGGAGACCACCCCACAGCCCCTCAGACCTCAGCTGCAAAACAGTCCTTTTATGAGTCAAGTGGGAATTCTAGTCCTTGCCCGCCCTTATGCATTTTTCAAATCCTGGGAGGGGGAGAGGGGGAAACCGTAAAGGGAGGGGCTGGTGGTAATCCTAGGGCTGCGCACCCCCCCCAGGAGCGACTCTTCACCCCGAAACCCACCCGGAGCACAACAGCAGAAACCCCGGGGGGGGGGAAGGCCGCCTCCACAGCATCCCTGTTCAGACAGCCAAGGGATTCGCTTCCGTGCCTTTTCCTTTTCCCCTTTCCAACCAGCCCAGCGCCAGGGGAGGGGGGGAGGGGGCTCCGATCTACCTAGCGGTCGCTCCCGGCTTCACCGGTTGGACTAGCAGCCCGGGCGGGCGAGCTCCGCAGCAGACCCGGGCAAAGCCAGGAAGGAGCCCGAATCCGAGACGGGGGCGGCGGCGGCCGCTCAGCCCGTCCGGCAGGTGCCTGCAAGAGCGCTCCACGCCCCAGGCGGCGGCGGCGGCGGCCCAGGGGTTTTGTAGTCCAAGGCAGGGAGATGGGAGGAGCGGCTCCCCCCCCCCAACCGGGGCTTGCAAATAATCCGCTCCCGGTCCTTTCGACCCCCCCCCCCGCCCGGGCTCAGCGCCCCCCCCCGCGGGAGCCCAGCACCGCCCCCGGCTCCGAAGCCCCCCGAAGCCCCCCGGCGGCGGCCTCACCTCGGCTGGAGAAGCGCCCCGCGCGCAGGGAGGCTCGGCTGGCTCTGCAGGGGCGGCGGCGGCGGCGCTGCTCGCTTCTCGCCCGGTCCGGCTGGGCAAGGCGAGGCGAGGCGAGTCGGGGGCGGGGCGGAGTCGGAGTCGGGGGCGGGCGGCGGCTTCGCCCACCCACCGCCCGCTTCTTCACTGCGGCGGCTTAGGCGGACGGGGGTGCGACGGCTTCTGCCCCGCTGGGTGCAGGTAGTCGTCCTCGCCCTACGTCCACAATCGAGCCCGACGTTTCTGTTGCTAAGTGAGGCACGTGCGTTTTGCCCCGTTTTACCACCTTTCTTTTTTTTTTTTTTTTTTAAGAAATTTTATTTTTTTTCCCCATCATAAAAGACAATCATCACATAAGTAAATACAGTAACAAATAAAAAAAAACCCCACCCCACCCCGCGGACTTCCCAAACCTAATCCCAGGATAATATTCATCTAAAAATAAACAAATACTAATATCTCTAACTCCACAAAATATCTTAATCTATGAAAAAGGATAGAAAGAGTAAACAAACTTAGAAAATCTAAAAACCTAAATTATATTCTACCACTCTATGCTTCTTTTGAATATAAACAATCCATCTTCTCCATATTGACAAAAATTGTTCATTCGAATGATTCTTCAAATAAGCCGAACCTTTCTTGTCATCGTTGGGCGGGAGGGGTTGGACTAGATGACCTCCAAGAGCCCTTCCAACTCTGTTATTCTATTCTATTCTATTCCAATATTTATTCAATTCTATTTTCCAATATTCTATTCTATTCTATTCTATTCTTATTTTCCAATATTTATTCTATTCTGTTCTATTCTATTATTCTATTTTATTCTATTCTATTCCATTCCAATATTTATTCAATTCTATTTTCCAATATTCTATTCTATTCTATTCTATTCTATTCTATTCTATTCTACTCCATTCCAATATTTATTCTATTCTATTTTCCAATATTCTATTCTATTCTATTCTATTCTATTCTATTCTATTCTATTCTATTCTATTCTATTCTGTTGTCAAGTGAATCACTGCAGTTGGTAGGTTAGCAACAGGGTTGTGAAGTGAGAGGGGCTTCCCCACTGCTTGTGAGAAGGTTGCAAAAGGGCATCACCTGACCTGGCACGCTGCCACCATCATAAATATGAATCAGTTGCCCAGCATCTGAATTATTTTGATCACGTGGCTAAAGGGATGCTGCAACGGTCATGTGAAAACGGTCCTAAGTCACTTTTTTCAGTGCCATAGCAACTTTGAATGGGTACACAACTGAACTGTTGTAAGACAAGGATTACCTGTATTGGGCGCACTGACTGCAAGAGAGAGCCGGACCGGGCACTGGGGCTCCTGAGCTTGTGCAGAGTGCCAGGGTCTTCTCCGCCCGAGATGAGCCGGGGTAGGAACTCTGTAGCCCCTACGGAGAGATTTCTGGGAGAACTGGAGGGAGCACGGGGTACAACGTTCCCCCAAAGCCAGGTGGGTGACTTCATGGTGCTTCTGGCCATGTGCAGAGTGTGCTTCTCCAGGAGGACAGAAGGGATTATATTAGGAAGGGAGGGGAGTTCCTGAGCTCAAATTTCTTGTCTGGAGCATTGCCAATGGCATTTTCTCACCTGCTCAGCACCGCTTTGCACCTTCATCCCGGTCCGGATCCACCTGCCACCAGCACGGATAAGGCCACCTCCAGCCGGGCTCCGCAGGACCCCCTCACCTGCTCTGCAGGGAAAGTACAGAAAGAAGGCAAGAGGTGGTTGGGCCCCTGAGTCAAACCACGCCCTCCCCAGCTGTGTCCTCCAGATGTGCTGTGGGAGGCAGCCCTCCTCACCCAGCCCTGGCTTACACATCTGGCAGATTGGAAGGAAAACAAATTCCAGTCTTTTCCCATCCTGTAGTAGGCTGTGCAAATCAGGCCAGTGGATAAGAGAAAACACAAGGTGCTTAATGATCAAAACAGGTCCTGTTAAGGTTAATTATTATTATAATTAATGAATGAGTATTCCAGCCAAGCTCTGCCAATGGTTTTGTCAGCTCTTTCGGGTGTTTTGCTGACACAGCAGCTTACTTACGTCTCTGGGCTGCCTCCAAGTTACCCTTCGCCCTTCGCTATGTTCTGCTTCGTGTCCTGTGGGTAGGATGACCGTATTTTCTTGGAGACAAAAATAAAGAATAATCCTGAATAACCTGGAAAAGGAACAAATCCGAAAGAGGTTCATAAGGATGATGATGATAATAATAATAATCATAATCATAAAACAACTGGAGCACCACTTGAACACCATTGGCATTGACAAATTCGCCATTAGTCAATTGCAAAAGGCGGCCTTACTAGGAACTGCTTCCATCCTGCGACAAGATCTGTAATACCATCAAACATCCACATCTGCCTATCCCAGGTCCTGGGTAAGGACTCGATAGGTAGACAAAAATGCCAGATCCAGTCTGAACATCTGGCTGACTGTGCGATGATCCATAATAATAATAATAATAATAATAATAATAATAATAATAATAATAATAACAACAACTGCTTCCATCCTGCAACGATAACTGTAATACCATCAAACATCCACATCTGCCTATCCCAGGTCCTGGGTAAGGACTCGATAGGTAGACAAAATGCCAAATCCAGTCTGAACATCTGGCTGACTGTGTGATGATTCATGTTTATATTTTTACTTTAGGAAAGAAAGTTCAAGAGCAAAACTTAGAAAAACTTGACCAAATGCATACTCTAATTTTAAAAAATCTAAAAATCAGACAGCACAAAAGGCATCACCCCAACAGGATAACCTTAATGGGAGGTGGGGTGGGCCTTAATGCCACCGTCCCCAGATGCTCACTTCTGCCCAATGATTGTGTGCGTCGCATTTTCCAGATGTTTGCCAGCCGAACTGCTGAATACGGCCTGCAAAACGCTCAAAATGGAAGGAGAAAGGCAAGGAAAGGGGAACGTCTGACCCAGTTACAGTTCGAGAATGTTTTAGGGCTCTTCCAGATTAAGCCAATTTGCAACTGGGGGCTGGAATCCAGCGACGAAAACCATGAAAACTAAGCCAAGGATTAAGAAGGGGGGAAAAAAGGAATCACAGGCGGGAGCAATTTGCAAATAAAGCCCTGATTCCACTTTTTGGCAAGACCTTCCAAACTGCACCCTTCATACTGAGCTGCAATTGCTCAAACTGGTTTCCTGCCATTTTTTTTTGTTTAAAAAACGTGAAAAACACATGAAGACTCCAGAGCGAATCTTTTAAAAAAAGCTTTATTATGGTAACATTGTCAGCGCACACTGGTAAAAATTCCCCAAGCCCAGGAAAAAAACAAATGGGGGGGATGGGATGTTCCCACAGCTCTGGTTGAATGGGAATGTAGTGATTCTTGGCAAATTGGCTTCACACCTGGTACACAGCTGTTTGCATTGTTGCATTCACATCTGGCCTAGATTGCTTACAGGCCTCCTCAGCCACACCTGCAAAGGCCCATCTTTTCAAGAACCCGCACAGCCTCTGCCCCTTGACTTCTTTCTAAGACAGTGGTTCTCAACCTTTTTAATGCCGCGACCCCCAACCGGTCGTAAGTCGAGGACTAAACCGGTTGTAAGTCGAGGACTAAACCGGTCGTAAGTCGAGGACTAAACAGGTCGTAAGTCGAGGACTACCCAACCAGTCGTAAGTCGAGGACTTTCCCTGCCTGGGAGTGCTGCGCATGCGTGGTTCCGCCCCCTGCGCCGGCCGAGGCATAGCTGGCAAGCGGCAGAGACGGAGCAGGCCGACCACCAGCTGGCCCAGCTCAAGGGAGGTAAGGCACCCGCCGGAAAAGGGGAAAAAAATGGCGGGCAGCCTTGCTTGGCGACCCCCGTGAAATGGTCGATCGACCCCAAATGGGGTCCCGACCCACAGGTTGAGAACCACTGCTCTAAGTAAAGATGCCTGTAAGTTTCTCGGCTGCTTTGTCATCATGGTCATGCAAATGGTATTTGGCAAATTAAAAAAAAAAAAACCAAACATCATGACTGTCCTTAGGCAGTAAAGTCAGTTCCTGGCTAACCAAGAGGCAGAATGAATAGCTGTGAGTGTCGTCCTGCAGTTGGGAATCCTGACCACATCACAGCTCCTAGCAGTTCTCCTGTTTCTCTGCTGAATGGTTGGAGAAGACTGAACAATTATTTCTGTGCCCGTGGGAAACAAAGGCAGCTCTGATTGGATTTCCCGAGGCAACGTTGGAAATGCCACACCCATCGAGGACGCAACTGTGTGTGCCCTTACTCCCAGGCGCACTTGAAGTGGAGCATGAGCACGGCTAATCCGGCTTCCTTTGAACAGATGAAAACAGTGTGACGAAGGCAGCATGACATGGCTTTTCATGTCTGCTCTGTGCACAAGTGGATCTTTGTGCCTCTGACTCTGATGCGCGAGAGACTCACGCTCACGTGCGACAGATCAAGGGGCCCAACTGGGCAAAGAAAGGCCATTAGTGGAGGATGATAGCTTTGCTGCTGGCACAAAATTGGGTGATCCCCTTAAAGCATTGTTTAGTGAATCAAAATCATGTAAAGTATTAGTACCGCTTTGTAAAGCCTTAGTATGAGGACATCCAGAATACTGCATCCGGTTTTGGTGGCCATATTGCAAAAAAGATGTTGAAACTTTGGAAAAAGGGCAGAGAAGAGCAACTAGGATGATTAAAGGCCTGGAGACAAAAACATATGAAGAACGGCTGCAGGAATTGGGTATGGCCAGTCTAGAGAAAAGAAGGACCGGGGGTGACAGGATAGCAGCATTTCAGTATTTGAGGGGCTGCTACAAAGAAGAGGGGGGGAGACCTATTTTCCAAAGCATCTGAAGGCAGGAGGAGAAGCTATGGATGGAAATTAATCAAGGGAAGATCCAAACTGGAATTAAAAAGAAACTTCCTAATTGTGAGAACAATTAACCAGTGGAACAGCTTGCCTTCAGACATTGTGGGTGCTTCATCACTGGAGTCCCAAAGATTTATCTATCATCTATCTATCTATCTATCTATCTATCTATCTATCTATCTATCTATCTATCTATCTATCATCTATCTATCTATCTATCTATCTATCTATCTATCTATCCCTATATCTATATCTCTCTCATCTGTCTATCTTCCCCATTGGCTTCGCTTGTCAGAAGGTCACAAAAGGGGATCACGTGACCCCTGGACCATTGCCACCGTCATAAATAGTACATGTCAGTTGCCAAGCATCTGAACGTTGATCACGTGACTAACAATTGCAACAATTGTGTGAAAAACAGTCATGTCACTTTTTTCAACGCCATTGTAACTTCAAACGGTCACTAAGTGAATGCCATAAGTCGAGGACTCCGTGTACAGCTTCTGCTAGAAGAGGCTTTTAGTTAAATATAATGATAACTAATCGTAAATGATACCTCGGGAATTTAAATGAAATTCTGGACACGAATGTATTTTATTGAATTTGCTTGCTGCCGGATGACTAAAAATTAGAAGCAGGTCAAATGCAGAAATTATCTTTGGATTCCCCAAACCACAAACTCTACTGTCGATCAAAATTAGGTTAATACCATCAAGTACTCAGCCAGCATCATCTGAGTATGCAAAACTCTGAGCCACAAAAGCCGGAAAGATGAAGGGAACCAGCGTCCTTAGATGAATCAATCACAGGCCAGGCCTTCTGTATTCTAGTTGGAGAAGGAACCGTGCCAGGAGCCCTTCCACCTTTAATAATAGTTCTTATTGTCTCTATTTTCAATGGAACTCTCAAGCCAAATTAAATAAAGCTTTCACTGGCTCTGCTTGTTTTGTGTATATACTTAGAAGCATATACTTAACACTTTTTCCAGAATTCTCTAAGTGGTTTGTGGAGAAAAACAACTGGTTTTCTTTTTTTAAAAAATTGCACACGCATGCACACAGTTCTGAGCAGACTCAGAAAGATTTTATGAGCAGGATGTGTTTGTTTTTAGAAATCTTCTCAAAGGTGGTGGATAAGGTACTTTTAGTGGTTTCGAAAAGACAAGAATTCAACTCTTATGAATAAGCACTTTGTAATTCTGGGGCTATTTTCAAAAAAAGACTGTTCCTTGTGGGTGACAATCTAGTATTTATAGAAGACAAATTGGACAAAGAAGTATTCAAAATATGGTTCACACCTCACCTAGATTTCCTACCTTCCTTCCTTCTTCTTCTCTCCCTCTCTCCCTCCCTTCCTTTTCCTTCCTTCTTTCTTTCCTTCCTTGCTTCTTTCCTTCCTTTCCTTTCCTTCCTTCCTTCCTTCTTTCCTACTTCATCCCATCTTATCCCACCCTGTCCCATTCCATCTCATCCAGTCTCTGGGTCTGATCCTTTCTCTATATATTTTTTTTAAATACTTCTGTCAGGGCTATCTCTTCATTGGCAACCTTCTTCCTTCAATGGCCTCCCTTTGAACTTAAATGAAGCATGTTGGTCATAAAGTTCTGTCTTACCAACTTAAAATAACTAAGCAAGCCAAGAAGTCCTAAACAAGCATAACTCTTTCCTCTGGAGATGAAAATAAAATAAAATGATGTAAGTCTCAAAGAATCCAGAAGAACATCTTCCAAGCTTCAGGGGCATCGTCATTGCTCCAGAGTATCAGGGAAACCTTTGCTCTGCCTGGTGGGACATCAGTCTTGGAAGAAGTGGGGAGCTGAACCTTATTTTATTTCCCAACAGTGTGACGTCAGGACAGCTGTTTGAAGCTGCCGCAGAAAGACTAGAAAGTTAACTATATACTATATACTATATTTGATGTGTCTCTAAAGTACATTCCAAGATTTAAAAAATATGTAAAGCATTCAGTACACAAAATCCCGTTTTCCACCTTCTTAAATCGATGAAAGGAATAAAAAGCAGGGGATTATTTGCAAGCCAAAATCTTAATGCAGGTTTCTTACTGTTGTGCCCCAGTCTCTGGCATGTTAGTACTAATGGGCATAAGGTAGGAATCAAAGCTTCTCTAGTTTGTGCAGTCATGTCTGCAACAATAGGGGCTGTTTTTTTCCCTTTAGATAGGAAGAAAGGAAGGTGTTGAGGGGAGAGAAAGAGAGAGGCTGATGAGATAGATAGATAGATAGATAGATAGATAGATAGATAGATAGATAGATAGATAGATAGATAGATAGATAGATAGATAATCTAAGAGAGAGGGAATACTGTAGAAGATAGATGATAGAGAAAGATACAATATTGTAGAATATATATTTATGTATGCATGTGTGTAAAGATGGTACTCTTAGTTTGCACTATCTCTGTGTGAGTGTTTGCATGTGCATGTGCATGTGCGCGCCACTTCAAAACAGGAGGGAGCCATGCCATTAAGTTTTGGCAACTATGGTCAGAGAAGACTCTCCAAGTTCTTCTCTTAAATGGTTCAAAAGAGCTATTTAAGGGCACAGTTTAGCTCAGAAGACAAGAGGTTGCCCATAGCTGCATCAGACCCATATATGTAGCATGTTTATTCTACTCTTCTGCCAATAAAGCTCTTAAGATAAGCTTTGCAATCCTGGTGGCTGTTTTGGCACAACATGCTATGCTCGGTCAATTTTTTTTTATAGCTAAGTGTGTTGCACGCACGCAGCTCCTTCTCCTTGAGTTAGTTTCCAGTTTCTCCGTGTTTTCTGCGATAGAGGCAAGCCGTTCCACTGGTTAATTGTCCTCACTGTTAGGAACTTTCTCCTTAATTCCAGGTTGCTTCTCTCTTTGGTCAGTTTCCAACTATTGTCAGGTGTTGTTGCGATGCTACCGTGAGGGTTTTAATTTAGTGCAGGCAGAGCCATGCAGTATCATTTGAATGAGACAATCCAACTTTCACTTCACACCTGTTCACCCACAGGCTGATTTTTACGTTCCTCCTTTTTTTAATCCTCCTGCATGTGGTATCTTACCTCTGATCTTGTACAACCTCCAGATTTCTATCTCCTTGTGACCCGAATGTCTGCTTTTTCTTCTTCTCAACCCTACGCCTCTACAGTTTCCTTCCAGTCTGCTTTTCCACCCACCGGTCTGACTTTCATTCCTCTTCCATTCATTTTTCTTTCTTTCCCGCTTCATCTCTCTTTCAGTCTGGTTTGAAGCAAACATAAACAGAACTCACATTTACAAACAACCTTTTTAAAACCCACTAGATTACCCAAGTGCTGTACATAAACTTCTCTTTTCATACTCTGTTCCACAAAGTTCAGGGTGCTGCACGTAATCCTGTCCCATGTTTTTTGTTGTTGTTTTTTCCTCACAGCCACCTGCAGAGTAGATGAAAGCCGGAGAAAAAGTGACAAGAGTTGTAGAAAATCAACAAAGCCCAGGGTCTTGTGTCTGTGAAACACCCCCCCCCATCCCACCAACACCCCCGCGGCATCTTCTGACTGCTGATTGAATCTTTTCTTCTTTCTCCAAGAATTTCAGAGGAAAAGGCAAGAATCCCACGGGGCCTTTTCCTCAGCAAGTGCTCTCAAGAAGCTTGACTTTTTTCAAGTCTTATTCCAATAGTTAGTCCTCGACTTACGACCACAATTGAGCCCAAAACCTATGTTGCTAAGTGAGACATTTGTTAAGTGAGCTTTGCTCCGTTTTATGACCTTTCTTGCCACAGTTGTTAAATGGATCGCTGCAGTTGTTAAGTGAGTAACACGGTTGTTAAGTGAATCTGGCTTCCCCCGTTGATTTTGCTGGTCAGAGAGTCGCAAAAAGGGATCATGTGACCCTGGGACACTGCGACCGTCATAAATGTGAGTCTGCTGCCAAGTGTCTGAATTTTGACCACAATGTGAAAAATGGTCATAAGCCACTTTTTTCAATGACACTGTAACTCTGAATGGTCATGAAATGAACTGTTGTAAGTCAAGTCGTCCATTTTGGTTTTCTCCAATTTGCTGGATTCAAAGTGTTGGATCAATTCCTCCAATCCTATGCGCCTTATGAGAGTTGACATCCAATATATCTGGAAAGCATCAGAGGAAGGCAAACTTGGCTCTTTTATGACTGGTGGACTTCAACTCCCAGAATTCCTGAGCCAGCATGGCTCAGCTTGGAAACCTCTCCCTTTCCCCTCAGCGTTGCTGGCTCAGGAATTCTGGGAGTTGAAGTCCACCAGTCCTAAAAGAGCCAAGGTTGCCTACCCCTGGCTTAGCCTGACATTTACAGCAGGGAAAAACAGATGCTTGGGAGACATTTTCAGCCCAAGGTATCATTTGTGGCTGGTCTTGTGCTGCCATCTAGTGGTCCTTTTCTCCCATTCGGCTCCTTCTGAGGCTTCATCAAGAGACGCTAACACTTTCTTTACAGGGGGGGCATGGTGGCCTAGTGGTTAAGACAGTGGGCTTGTCCACCTGGAAGCTCCTGCCCGTCTGGCAGTTCAAAAGCATGCAGATATATTAACAGAACACAAGGCAAACTATAAAAATATTGTTATATGATGGGCAGTTTAGTGTTTGTAGAAGTATAGAGAACATGAAAATGGGGATTTGAGAAAATATATTTGTCTGAAAGATACAGATCTTTTCCAAGAAGTGATACAGGTACAACTCAAAACCAGTCACTTAAACCCCATTTGAAGTTACAAGGGAACTCCCCCCCACACCTTTCACTGTCACATGCTTGCATATGGGGCACTCGGCAACCAGCAGGAATTTACAGCTGTTTGCCACGCCCCAGGGTCACGTGACTGCAATTCATGATAATTTTGCCAGAAAGAGGCATTTACTTCTGATTTCTGGCAAACCCCGCTGCATAGTGAACAATGGGTTCGCTTAATAACTGCCATGTTCATTTAAGCAACTGCTATGAAAAAAGTTGCAAAATTGGGTCCAGTCACAGGGTGACCCACTTTATTGCCAGGGTCAATTGTGGTTGCAACTCAAGGATTACTTCTATGTTCTGGAGTTCTATGAATTTAGTTACCAGTGTCAACAAAATGGATATTGCCAAAGACATTTTTCAGATCATAATACCATATAATGACTTTAACATTTAAAAGGAAGATCAGTTCCTTCAGACTGAATGAGACATTATTTTTTTAAAAACAACTAATAATAGAGGACTATAAAAAAGATTGAATTTATTCAGAATAAATATAAAGATAATAAAACAAACAAAATAAAGTCTATGGAACTTCTCAGTCATCCAGGTCCTGGTTGTCCCAAAGGTGCTTCTTCAGGAGGCAACTGGACTTTGTTTTTCTTTGAAGACGTTTCGCTTCTCATCCAAGAAGCTTCTTCAGCTCTGATTGGATGGTGGGGAAATGGAAGGATTTATACTCCTTGCAGACCGCCAGTCATTTGCATCCTTTGAGAGAGTCATTGAGGCCATTCGGAGGTTTACCTGTGTCCTCTCTAAAAGAAGGCAAATGACCAGCCGTCTGCAAGGAGTATAAATCCTTCCATTCCCCACCATCCAGTCAGAGCTGAAGAAGCTTCTTGGATGAGAAGCGAAACATCCTCAAAGGAAAAACAAGAAAGTCCAGTTGCCTCATGAAAAAGCACCTTTGGGACAAACAGAATAAAGGTACAAATATTAGGATAATGTGGGATGTGGATAAAGCTTTTTTGAGATAATCTTTTATTCAACATAATACCAAACATAAAAAGCAGAAACAAAACAAAACAGAAGTGGCTCTAGATGAGATAAAGAGGGAAGAAGAGGAATTAAAGAATTTTCCAGGAAAGAAAAATATTTTGCAAGAAGTCAGCCATTTATAGCAACCATTTTCTGAGTTAACCTCAAGAGAAATGGAAACAAAAATGACTTATGCAAACAAAGCAAAATAAAATTTGAATTTGTGGAAATAGTTGGCATATAAATTACAAAAGTAAAAAAAGCGACTGAGTATTTCTCATCTGCTTTCTGGTTTACCAGATGACAGCTGAGCAAACACCTGCTGGGTCTCCAAGGCTGTGGCTGGGAACAAGGACAGAAGCCTTGGGCCTGATTCTGCCTGACTGTTGTTGGTGCAAGGGCTGTCAGTGAGACGGGAGGCGTATAAATAGTAAAGTAAAAGTAAAACTAAAGTAAAGGATAAGATGATAAGATAAGATAACCTTTATTGTCATTTTTTTTACTGTGGGCATAATGGCACACATCTTACGGACACCTTTCATCAACCCCTAATCAAGAATTCTAGTGACTTGAGTGGACTTCCGGTGGCAGGCGACTTCGTCGGTCGCAGCGGTTTGCTGCCTCCCGCCTGTTTCGCGTAAAAGCCGGTTTGACAGCCAGCACCAGCTGTCAAACGGCTTGATACCTTTCCCCTGGGTATAAGGGGATAGGTGAGCCGCCCGGGGTAGGAGTTGAGTTCCCGAGTCGTCCTATATGGACGATGTAGGTGAGAACTCCTCCGGAGCCCCGAGGATTCTCCGCGATCCAGGACGCCTTCGCTTCGGCGAAGCTAGAAGCCGCCGCCACTGCTGCAACTTGAAGTTAATTGTGAGTTTTACTTGTAAGCAGACGAACCAACTTTGGAAGCTTGCTTTTT
>NW_015388821.1:0-19227 GCF_001527695.2 Protobothrops mucrosquamatus
TATCAACCATCCCAAAGAAAACACTCAAAATCCCAATCTTAACCCCAGTTTTTCAGTACTGTCTAGAAGGCAGTGCTCTATCACAGGCAGTTCTTGGCTCACACAACAATTAGGAACAAGAAGTTCTGATTTCAAATAAACAACAAATAAGCAAACTTTGCTCATTAGATCGGACAATTTGATTGGGATGCCCTTATAAAATCCTTATTTCTGCATAATATACAGTAGAATAGATTATACACTGAGCATAAGCAAATGTCCATGCATACCTGAGACCTCAAAGTTCTCTTTAGAGAGATTGAGAGTTCTTTCTCTGTCCACTGGTATCCAAGCATACTGTTTTGAAACATGCACTCTTAAAGTGTTACCTTGGTACTGTTTGATTATGTTTTACTTGATCAGAGCTGCTCAATTTTCTTGACTGCGTTGCACACACAGAGCGAAAGTTGTTGATTTGATATGCTAAAAGTATAATTATTGCTGCATATATAGCTAGGAGTAAATTACTACCCTTTGGAAGTTCAAGGCAAACAGAGGAAACACTGTGACCCAGAGGTAATCTCTGAGTCACCATATTTTCTAGGACTATTCTTCAGATGCTAACTTTAGCTTCTAACTGTTGGTTTGAAGTGCCTTTGTTCTTAATATCAAACCATACAGTGGTTTCCAGAAAACTGGACACCATAAATCAACAACATCTTGAAGGTTTACATTTTCATAACAAACAAAACCATTGTACCATTGCAGTAACTTACATTAAAATAGAAGAGATACAGGGATGTAAGTGTACCAGTGAATAAAATATTATAGTTCAACATTTTCTTTTGTTAGTGGCTTTGAAACAAAGGCTGAAGGGACATTAAGCTGAGATGCTGGAATAATTGGTATCCTGTATCAGCAGAAGGACATATTCAGTGACAACATCGGTCAAAACCCAATCTAAGTCAAATTCAATCCATGTTGACTTCATGGATGCATCCATATAATTTTTCTATTAACAGTATGAAATGCTGTGCCACTGCCCTCTTCCAGGATCATTTAATTTTTTTTAGCTCTCAAACCTGATTTTTCTTAATCATTTCTTAATCGTAAATTAATTTCTTAATAAATTAATTTCTTAATCATAAATGACAACTTGTCTGGGTATGTGGGAATGATTGTGGGAGACAGAAGGAGGTGTCACAGACAAGATGATAGTCAGATAAGAGGCAGCTTAGCCCAGAGAAGGAATGGGTGTGTGGCAAACATCTCAGAAAGGACTCTCCCCAATTTCTTGGATTGCAAAGGTGAGGGGGAAAGATGTACTTAAAAACTTGCAAGATTCTATTAATGGTAACCTTATAATAAACATAGAGCTAGTGCTTCTGGGTGTGTTTCTTGCCTGGACTACCTGCCAAGGCTGGGATAATTAGGTCAAATCCTGCTTACTTATTCTAAATACCAAGGTCAATTAGATTCTGTGATCTATCTGGGTGGTGATAATTGTAGAAGTATTTACAATAAGTATGTGAAAATGCTTTTTATGTATAGAATGCTTTTTTGATCTTCAACACCCTGTAAAAGTAGATGATTAGCATCATATTTTGCAAACATACTGAGCAGTGGGGGTACAGTGGTTAGAATGCAATACTGCAGGCTAATACTGCTGACTGCCGTATTCTCACCGGCCCAAGGTTGACTCAGCCTTCCATCCTTCCGAGGTCGGTAAAATGAGGACCCAGATTGTTGGGGGCAATACGCTGACTTTGTAAACTGCTTAGAGAGTGCTGTAAAGCACTGAGAAGTGGCATATAAGTGTAAGTGCTATTGCTATTAAGGAAATAGAAATAGATTAAAGATAGGTCATGAATTTGCAGAATTGCCAACAAGCATACAACAGATTATGAATGCAGGGATATCTAATAATGCAGCCCCTATAATTAAATGCCATTTTAAAGAATAGAATAAAGTCTAAGGAAAATGTCCATAATTTTAGACCGCCACTTATTATTACTTGTTCTTTCCATACATGAAAGCCACTTGGAAGAATAGTTATTATTAGGGCTTTGTGAGGCAGATGTTGCCTCTATGAGCCAGTTTGTGCCCTTGTAGGCAACATTTTTTTTACCTTACTAAAGATAGGCAGTAGCACAATCTGCCTCTTTGGGTGCCCCAGGTTGCTTGGACAGCCTCTTCTGGCTTTGAAAGAGTGGTTTGCTTGAACTTCTTGGAAACTTTGCTTGGCCCAAGGAAAAATACACAGTTTTTCAAGTGTGTGAACATTCTTGACTGTTAATATCTCAGAAAAAAAAGTGATTGCACCTGCTTCATTTGACACTACTGTAGGTCTGAATTTAAGATGAATTATTATCCAAAATATATTTAGGAGAAACAGACTTGATAATGAAGTTTTTAGTCTACATCATTTGAAAATCAGAGTAACTTCTTCACTGATACACAAACTCATATCCAACATTTCAAAGTTTAAAACCAAATATGAATAAATAGATCTGGGATTTAAAGTGAGTCAGTTCAACTCGGAACCCCTTGTGGTCTAAAATTCTTTTTAATGTATTTTGGCAAGTCATCAAGAATAGAATACAGAAATAATATATGATTGGTACTCTACCTCCTTAAAACTGTATTATATTAATCAAAGTCTTGTCTAGATTATGATGAACGGATTCTAATCAAGCTGGTACATATTATCATCTCTCATGGCAATGTTCATTTAACTTAGTTATTTTGGATGAAAAAAATTATAAAGTTTATGTAACATTCTTTAATAATTAATTTCAGTGCAGTTTCATTGTCCCCTTTCCCGAAGACATATAAAAGAGGGCAACACAGGAAATTAATTTAATTTTTGTTGTCTGCTGCCAGATTTTCTACAGCAAAACAATAGGAAACTAAAAGTACATATTTCTTTTGGTCACTGGTACTTAAACATCTGAAAATAGCATTGTTAAAAAAATGAAAACAATAGCAAAAAGCCTTGAAAAATCTTTAATTAAAAATGAATTTATTCACATTATATTCATTTTCTGATTACATCAACAAAAATTCCAAATGGATTACCTTCTTCTTGGATAGACATACAATATTGGCTATGGATGTTTATAATTTTATATCTTGTCTTAAAATTACAAATATATTGCTATGTACTTTAAAATTATGCAAAAGGGTTTATTTGTATATATATTGATTTTATATACTTTCATTTGTTATTTATTGTATTTATGTTTTATTGATCATTGTACATTAATTTGATTTTAATAATCATTAATCTTGCGACTAGCATGCCTTTATCCTAATTTTCATTAAATGTTATCTTACAATTTACAATTTTAACAATATTAGCTGAAAAAAATAGAATAGTAGAGGCATCGGAGCACCATTTTAAATGCCCAAATTTAAGTGGCTCAATTATGAGAATAATTTCTACGATACTATTCTGTCTGAATAAAGCCTGCAACTCAATGTGCATAAGAGTATCCATTTCTGAGTCATTGTCTCAAAATTAGCCAAAATATGGTTGATTCTGACTTACTGTTTGCTGTGAATTCACAATCCTATTTTTAAAATCATGGCATACAGTTAGTGTACTGAATCTGACCAAATCTGATTTAATGAACATATGGTGGAAAAATAAATTGTGTTTTAATTTGATGTATATTTCTAGCCTGAATATCCTCTATTGAATTATAAGGGGCCAATTTACCATGGATATGCCATGCTAGATGTCCTTCTAATCAGCTGACTATCCAAATGACTGTATTGATTTTAATAAACAAAACATTTTCTAGGAGCTCACAATAAATTCATAAACTGTTCCAAAAACAGCTTTACAAGTACTGTAATACTTCTTTTGTCTCCATCCTCCTTTATAGAAAAAAAGTCATAATTCTTCTTTGCTTGCATATCCTGAGCCTGATTTCACCACCAAAGATTCTCTAGGGCAATGAAGAAATCAGCAGAAAAGATAACTCAATTTCCTGAAAGGTCAAATTGTCACAGAGCCTCCCCCCTCCCCTAATGAGTTACAGGAAAGGAGAGAAAAACAGTAGATTTTAACCTTTTTCTTAAATTTACAGCTCATGGGATAGAAATTATGTTAATTTTATTTCAAGCAATAAAATGTATCTTAATAAACAAGAAAAGGGAAAAAAAGATCCTGGGAACTTGATACTTTGCTTAATAAATGGATGCCTTATCTCCATATGATCAGGCAAACTATTGACAAGTTCATAGCAGCAATATTTGGAGAAAACAAGGCTGGCTGAGAACGGGAGAGATGCCTTGGGATTTGGCCTTTGTGTTGATACTTCCCCTGTCTGCTTCCATAGTACTGAAAGAACTCCTGCTGCCCATATAGTGCTGATATATTTAAATAGAAAACTAGGATAGATCAAGATTTCATTATTGAGGTAAGTCTTGATATGTAACTGAGTTCACTGTGATGCAATAGGACAAAATACAGCAGTGATGATGAACCTTTTAGAGACCGAGTGCCCAAACTGCAACCCAAAACCTACTTATGCATTGTCGGGTGACAGGTGGGTGTGGCCCATTGGGTGGGTGTGGCCCATTGGGTGGGCATGGCTGCAGTGGTAATGGCAGACTGGGTGGGACTAAAAAGTTCAATCAATCAATTCTAACTTTGCAAGATCTTTTTTTTTCCTGCGAGAAGTTGAAATTGACATTGATTGAACCTTTTTTTTTTGTACAAGGTGGCGGAGGCCTAAAGCGAAAAGGTTTTATAAAACCCAGCTGAAGGCCTAGGACTGGGGCGACGGTGCACGAGGGCTCTGAGTGCCGCTTCTGGCACCCATGCCACAGGTTCACCACCACTGAAATACAGTATGTTGGCTGAAAAGAGTTATGTCTGTTACATCAAATTCTTCCTGCTGGCTGAAACCACTTTCTGATCACTGATTCAAAGCTTAGCTAGCAGAATAAACAAAATTCCTAGTAGAATTATAGAAGGGGAAGAGAAAGAGCTGGGTGAAAGGGAAACTGTCTCCCAATAATATATCCCAACCCCAGTTACAGTAAGAATGCCCACATTCTTCTTCTTCCATATCTAGATCATGCTTTAAACTGCCAGAATGAAGCCACCAGCTTGACTTTGTCACTGACCAAAAATAAATCATTACTGGTACATGTTTCTGGTAGTAGCCAACTTACCAGCAGATGGGCTGGACTCTGTTTCTCTCCATATCCACATAGTGTGTTGTTACCTGCTAAGAGCCTCCACTTGAGCATATTGGTTTTACATTTAGTCACTCCAACTCTTAACCTATTCAGGGTCCTCCAAGTATTATAAGGGAGGTCAGATCCTACAGTCATATTCTCCTTTAATGTTATTCCTTGCTCAATGGTCCCCTTCCTCCATTTATTTAAATTCAATTTTATTCTTTATGTACCCTCAAGAATGTTTGTTCTTGCCATAAAGCTGTTTCTCCTATTCCCTTTCCACATTCCAATGCAAAACAAAACCAGAAAGACTTAAGTAATTTCAGAGGCAATGGCTTTGAAAACCTTCTGTCATGGATTTCTCAATTAATTGGAATGCCTGGATTTCCTCAAGATGCTGAATCTACAAGTTACCACATTTGTTTAACATGCTATGTTAAAGTGTGGTTGGCTACTTTGTGACTTAGTGTGGCATGGGAAGACATCCACTAATCTAATCAGAGTTCAGCCCCCTGGATTTAGGTCTTAAATCATCACTCTGTCTAAAGTTATCTTACCTGGACCATAGATATTTGAACTATTTAGTGTGTCGGTGGCTGATTTGCCTCATAGATCCCACACATCTGCACTACAAATCCATGGCCATTTGTTGCTTGACCTAAAAAAAAAAAAATCACCCCTGGTCAAGGAATGGCAGCATAGGGTCTCCTGAATGGAAGTGTATGTGGGAAGCCCAGTGGTTTGGAATGGTAAACTGGCCATTTCTGAAGAACCTCCTTATTTCAGGGATATACTGTAGCTGTAAAAATAATGGTTTGATCACAAGAGCTGCACCTTTTTTGGCCACACACCCAAAACATTTAATGTAGGTATCCCCCATTCCAAACCAGATGTCAGGCTCATATCCGAGTAACGTGCATTTTTTAGGAAAAGCTTCATTTGTTAGTGCTTTTATTATATTTTGAATATTTCTGAACTTTGCACCTCTAATTTCATTATCATTACATATTTTTATAAAATTTATATTTTTGAATATACATTTTTGTTTGCTTGATTAGTAGATTTGCACTTTTTTTTGAGAAGCATGGTGTAAATTACCTTAGGTAAAAGACACCAAAGCACTAGGCACATTCAGTATTCCTAGAAGATTCTGCCAGCCACATAAGGTCTCTCCATGGAAATAGCCCAATCTATAAGCTGAGCAGTATGCAAATCTTAAGCCTTAAGAGCTGATGCAGTACAAAAGCCTCTTCAGCTAGTGATCATATAAGAGAATCATTTCTGCAAGAAATGTCTCAATAGAATGCTAACAATAAATTTAGAGAAGTTCCCTGTGTACTGGCAGAAAGACTGGCAGAGAGGGAACAAGAAAATTCTTTGCTGGAAATATACAAGGAGCAAAATGTCCTGTCTCTAACCCTGAAGTTGTTACCTTGCCTGGTAACGTGATGTCTGCAAGCAAACAACCAACCTCAGAAACTACCAAGGTCCCCACCGTATCCTGTCTCTCTTTCACTTCCTGGTTCTCATAGGCCCACTTGCACTTAGTTTTTTACCATTTCTGGTTACCTGGCAAATGTTCTTAAACAAAACAGCATTTTCTGTAGACCATTAATTGCCTATATCCCATTTTATTGCAGAAAAAAAAAGCACTGCCAACATTTACCTCAACATACTGAAATCTTTGTGACGTTTTCTCTAGTTATTTCACTTCACATTCTTTTTAAGACCTCCTTGAAGCAACATCCTGCTTCCTCAGCACTTTTTTTCTCAACTCTTCCCAACTTCTTTTTCCTCCTCCTCCTCCTCCTCCTCCTCCTCCTCCTCCCCCTCCTCCTTCTTTCTCGTCATGAAATATGAAGCTGTACTGTAAGTGCTTGGTGTCATTAATTGTTTCTACTAATTGCCGCTCTGTCCCATTTCCTATTGTTTTCTCAGGCTCTTTAACATAAAACACATTATTGCTGTGGTGATGGTGGCAGAGGTGGTGGTGATGATAATGATGACAACTAAAAAGTTTGAACAACATCAGACCAAAAGATGCTTCATGGAGTATGAATGTTTGAGATATTATAAGCAAATAAAGACATATGTTTGAAATAAAAGGAGGGTGGAGAGGAAAACTCGAGACACCAACAAACAATAACAAGAGGGACTAATGACAAGGAGAAAGCCCCAAGAAATTCCTGTCCCAGTCAAGACCAACAACAGTTACTTTATTGCAGGGCAAACATCTCTAATTAAAGCTGCTAACGAGTTAACAATCTCCTTAAACAGAGACAGTCCCAAATCTTTTCATCATGTATACAATCAAAGTGGTCTGGGGTTTGCTTGGAGTGTGAGTGTGTTATGTGTGTGTGTGAGTGTGTGAGTGTGTTGTACAGGAATGGATAGAGTGGGAGAGAAATTTACTCTATGACCAAATGATTTTTCATGGGAAACAAGAGGACAGCAATTAAGAGGCAAATTAAAGTTCTAACAACACGCTCCACACTGAACAAGGCAAAGGCTGACTTACAGGGTAGCTGAAGAGCCTCTGCCACAGGTTTGCTTTAAGCCTACTGGTCCTCTTCTTGCTATTACAGGAAATGGGCTTTAAAGAAATCTTTTTGCAACTTTTGTGCTCCCCTTTCCCCAGGGGTGTCCTCCTTGTCATTTGTTTGATCTCCCCCCCTCCCGCCTCCAGCCCTTTGCCCTTCCGCTTTTCCTTTGAGCCTGAGTGCCTGACATCTATTTTCAGCCAGCTTTGAACATTTTGTTTTCGACAAAATATTTCCTTGATAGATGTCTAGGCCTTCCAGCCTCTCCTCACCCCTGTCCTTGCAGATTTGCCTGTTTTTTTTTTTTTCCTGTTTTAACAGACAAAAACCCTTTAGGACCAACCCTTGCATAATTCTGACTAAAATGGACGGCTTTCTCCTGAGACCAGAGGCTCATAAACTGGTCACCATAGAAACCATAAACATTCATTAGTGATATGCAACCGTGAAGTGTGGGACCATATTTTATGTCAGAAGCTAATTGGTTAAGAGAAGATATTTTAGCTCCATCTCCCTTGGGAGGACTTAGGAGCAGGTTGGTTAGTATTTCCTTTTCTCTTACTGTCGTTTCTTTCTCTGGCACAAATCCAGTTTGCACGTTATATCCGCCAACTTGGTTCAGGTCAGCAGCACAATTCTGACAGTAGTGCCAACTTTGGGCCTGTGTTCAGTGCAAAGTGGCAGTTCAAGATTTCAGAAAGAAGTTTCTGTCCAATTGATCATTAATTACCAAATGCTGAAACTTGTACTAAGCAGTTTTCTCCCACCCTGGGGATGAAGAAATTCTCATTCTCATTTTCTTTTGGAAAAGAGACCACTATTGTACCAACACAGGATCTTGTTATTCATTTATGTATCTTTAAAGGCTACTGAAAAAGTTCTTGTCTTATCTTGAAAAAAAAAGATTATATTAATTGGTAATGCAGACTATAAGAGCCCTCTATATCGAACGTTTTCTACCGTAAGGACAATCTTTTTCAGGTAGACTCTGACTGGCATAGACACTACAGACAAGAGAGGAAGCTGTGGGACCCACTCCAGAGATATAAATACCATTCTCAGAAGTAATCTTAATCTGGAACATCTGACTCTCTCATTTTAGGACAGCCTCTTCTTTTTAATCTTTTTTTTTTTTTTTGAAAGCTGGTAAAAATTGTGCTTTCCCATTGCATATTGAGGAGGGTGAGGTTAATTGTGAACTACAATGCAAATTGGTTTAAGGAGTTAATGCTGGATTGATTTTAAGGCTGATTCAGTGGTGGGATTCAAATATGTGGATGTCACTTCCGGAAGTCCATTCTGGGCCTGGGCAACAAAAGATTAGCTACCAATGGTGTGAACCGGCTGAATCCCACCACTGGGGTGATTTAATATATATAGTCCACTAACTGGGTCTACAAATGTACAGTTCTAACCATCAGTAAAGAAACAAGAAGTTTAAAAATGCACTGCAGACTAGCCATGAAGGTCTTGGTAAAGATATTCAAATACTGTGATATATCTATACCTACAAAGATCAGAATCATACAAGTCATGGTATTGCCTGAGGCATTCTATTGAATAAAAAGTTGGACTTTGAAGAAGCAGGATAGGAAGAGTATTGATGTCTTTGAACATTGATGTTGGAGAGGACTCCTGAGAATATTATGGACACCCAAGGAAAACGTATGGACCATTGAACAAATCGTCCCACAGTTGAAGTTCACAAGTCATAAAAGGGCCATAGTTCCCCACCTGTTTTAGACCATTGCTATTTCTTAGGATGCTTTGAGATTGTAAAATGATAATACAATTAAGCATCACCCTGTTAGGGGAAATCGGAGAAGAGAAGACAAAATATACAGGTGATACACTGTGGAGATTCTCCTGTTTACTCAAAGAGATGATATTAGCAGATGATGAGTTACCCCAGTAGATAATAGTTATGTTTCCTTCGGTCTAATAAAACTGAATTGCTGCTGAAGACCAAATTTCTGTTCATACCTTGGCTGAAATTTCTATGGTGTTTGTCATATCAAACGTATCTGTAAAAATGAGTATGTCGTATCTGTAAAAATGAGTATTAACAATCATTTCCTGTGTGAAGGTGAGATGAATGAATGAAACTACCATCTACTGATATTATCTGGATCTTTGGGAAATTAATGAGAATTTTTATTTCAATATTTTTCTCCAGGGTCAAATTTGGGTGGTGAACTTGGCTCAGTACTGCATGGATCTGTTTCCTGAAATAGGCGGTTGACACAGAGGTGGTGGGATGGGGTTGGCTGAGGAAGGCTGATCTAGTCCAGCAGCACACATGGACTGTCAGAAATTACTTCAGATGGTAATGAGAGGGAGTGAAACCTCCTTCATTCATCCACCTTCAAGATTCTGGCTGCCTACACTGAGTGGATCTCTTGACATTTTTGATTCATCACATTTGGCAACACATAAAAATTAGCTGAGGAACCTTAATTTCCCCAGAATTTTAAGTTCTAGTCTCTGCTTAGAAGTTTGCAGGTGGGCTTTCTATCACTCTCCCTTCAGACAGACAAACTTGTGGTCTTGCTGGTGTTTTCTGACCTCCCAATCTTTCCATCTCAAATGCCCTGTGCACAGTCCCCCCACTGAAAGACTGAACCTTTGCTCCCAGAGAGAGAGAGAGAGAGAGAGAGAGAGAGAGAGAGAGAGAGAGAGAGAGAGAGAGAGAGAGAGATAGAGATTTGTTAATGGTGAACAATGAGAAATGGCAGAGCCTGCACATAGCATTTAACATCCCTCCCCCTTTCTTGATACAGCTGAGCCAGTTTCTAATGATGGGAAAGTGCTGGACTTCATGCACCGCCCTGCCCCTGTGATTAGTTAGGAACACAAAACAATTTCCTTGGAATCTGTGCCCATTTCCTCTTGGAAGAAACTGTGAGCAGGGGTTTCCTTACTGCCACCACTCCCACCCATATCCTCCTGAGCCCACCCTTCCAATCTTGAGCCGTACACTCAGGAACAGGCCAGGCTCCTTGCTTTTGCTAGCTGGGAGGGTTCCCAGCATGTTTGTCTTTGCCATAAATGGAAAAGAAATTTCATTCCTAATGGAAAAGGAAGAAGGGCAAGATGGAAAAGACAACGAAGCATATTTAGATTGCTTTTGGTTTTCTTTTAGGTTGCCATGGTTGAGGAGAATCGAGCTGAGTTGTAGGACAAAGATGAGACTGAGAGAAATATTGCCTTTCTCAAAAACAGGGTTTGGTTCAGAAGGCTCCCATAGTCACAAAAGATGCAATAGATTGATGGGTGCCACCCCACTGTATATGGATAAGCAGAAATTGCTTGAGTGAATGTACAGTTTCAGATTTTTGGAGAGTTTTTTGACTATTTTTTGTCACCGTGTGTTATCAGAATATCCTCTCGGCCTTCCTGATATACAGAGGGAATCCGAGTGAGCAAATATTGGCAAAGTTTGGTGTTTGTTTCATTATAACAAAGTCTTTTAATATCAGTGTGAACAAGTAATCATCTCTCAGTCTAGCTTAAAAAATTCAGCTAAAGAAATAACTGGGGCTGTTTGTATAAGTACTTCATTAAATAGTCGGGACTGATTTAGGCCAGTCCTGTCCTCTATCAATTCCACAAATTCATTATGGTGGCTTCTCACGACACAAACTCCAGAGGCACCTCATGCCTTGTTCCATTCACATTTTATGGAGACTGAATGATAATTGTCTTTCCTGCCAGCAGATAATATTGGATGGGAAGGAAATTTGAGGGATCCATCAATTGCTGCCCTGAAAGTTTCTTGCCTTAAATCTGTAAGGAGAATATCACTTTTTCTGATCTTAGTGCTGAGGCACAGTAAATCTCAGCTAAGCAAGAGGCACTACTTATGTTGACCTACTTTTCTATTGAGTCCAGGATGGGAGAAATGCATACTGTTAATATAGTTAATATAGTGCACATTTTTTCGTATGACTCCCTAAAGAGTGATTGTGGTCTTGAAATGAGAAGATTTGGGACAGTTGTGAATCTTCCCAAGGTTATCTGTCCTGTCAAATTCACTGCAAGAAATTGGTTCTTTTTATATATGAGGACACTGACATGAAATTGTGAAACCATTCAAATGACAAACATAGGCAGTACAGCATGGTTTTAATTTCTCAGACCGATACATTCCTCAAATTGTTCAGGCCAGTGGTTCATTTGATATTCTGAGATCATGTCTTGGATTCTCACAGTAAATGGTTGCCTGGGGGATTGTGCTCATTTGCAAATGACCAAGCAAACTTGTGACTTTTCTCCTTACCATCTCTAACCTTTCAGAGTTCTGTTGAATTGGAATGGCACATAAGCAAACAAATGAATAAATAATTATCCAACATGTTTATTATTTATCTCGAGTTTAATTTTGATTCGCTTTTGGGCTATGCTGATGACATAGTGGCAAATGCAAATGTTCTGCAAGCTCTAGTAATGAAAGTCAAGTGGTATAGTGAAAAAATGGGACTAAAATAAAGAAGACCAACGTAATTATAACAGGTAGAACAGAGAATGAAGACTTGAAGTGGTTGATAGGTTCTGAGCTTTGAGATCAACTATCAACAGTAAAGTAACTAGCAATCAAGAAATATGCCATAGACTAACACTTGGTAAAATATAACCTTGGAATAAAGTAGAGTAGAGTAGAGTAGAGTAGAGTAGAGTAGAGTAGAGTAGAGTAGAGTAGAGTAGAGTAGAGTAGAGTAGAGTAGAGTAGAGTAGAGTAGAGTAGAGTAGAGTAGAGTCTAGTCCAGCCCCCTGCTCAGGCAGGAAGCCCTATACCATTTCAGATAAATGGCTGTCTAGTCTCTTCTTAACTTCTGGAGGCAAGTTATTCCACTGATTAATTGTTCTAACTGTGAGAAAACTTCTCCTTGGTTCGAGGTTGCTTCTCTCCTCATTAGTTTCCATCCGTTGCTTCTTGTCCTGCCTTCAGGTGCTTTGGAGAATAGCTTGACTCCCTTTTCTTTGTGGCAACCCCTGAGATATTGGAACACTGCTATCATGTAATCCCTAGCCTTTCTCTTTATTAAACTAGACATAACCAATTCCAGCAACCGTTCTTTATATGTTTTAGTCCCCAGTTCTCTAATCATCTTTGTTGCTCTTCTCTGTACTCTTTCTAGAGTCTCAACATCTTTTTTGCATCATGATGACCAAAACTGGATGCAGTATTCCAAGTATGGCCTTATCAAGGCATTATAAAGTGGTATTAACATTTCACGTGATCTTGATTCTATCCCTCTGTTAATGCAACCTAGAACTGTGTTGGCTTTTTTTTGGCAGCTGGAGCACACTGCTGGCTCATATTTAAGTGACTGTCCACTAGGACTCCAAGATCCCTCTCACAGTTACTATTATTGAGTGAGGTACAACTTATACTATATCTGTGCATTTGGTTTTTCTTGCCTAAATGTAGAACCTTATTCAGATGCCAGGATGGATCTGTAGCTACAAAAATCAGAAGCCTGCAGGCGGTGATTTTTCCTGTGACACTTTATAAGAGTGAAAATTGAATATTGATGCCTTTAACTTTGGAGGAGAAGATTCGTGAGAAGACATGGATAGCCAAGCAAACAAGTGGATCATAGAACAAATCAATCCAGAGTTTCACTTGAGGAACAAATGAGCAGGTACACATACACAATTATGTGATGAATATAATTTGTAATGCTGGGAAAGGTGGAAGGAAAGAAAAAAGAGGTTGACCACCAGCAATGGGTGCATTGTTGAAGCAACAGATTAGGGATAGATCATTCTGTAGAAAATCAATCTATGTGGTCACTAAGAGTTGACACTGATGTGATGGCACATAATCAGTCAAACAATCAATTCATCAGTTACAAATGAAAAACTGGACTATATTATTTGTGATTTCTATTTTCTAAAAATACTTACACAATATTTGTGGAACTAGGGGGGATTCTTTGAAATAAAACTAATTCTTCTTTTACAGCATAATGACTTCTCTTTTCTTTTACTTAGAATTAAAATATACTTTTTTAAAAATGAGAAAATAGACTGGTATCAGCATGGACCAACTGAAAATGGAGGTGTCAATAGAATATTGTGCATCCAATGCTTAGTATGTTCTGTGACTCCAATGGTTAACTTGTAAACCAGGATAGCGGTTTAGTTTTGTGTTGTACAAAAAAACAATATGATTTATTCCACAAATCATAATTAAACTACAGCTTAGAGAAATGTACAAGCTTAGATCAGTGTCTGTTCATTGATCTTAATCATTGCTGTAGCTGAATAAGGATATGCAGCCTCCCTTTGGGATAAATGTCCATCACTGTGTCTACTGTATCACACAATTCATTGGAGAAACTGAAGTCTACATGCCTCTTCATATAAAACTCACTTGTGGATTTGGAGGATATTTTTAGTTTTTTTTAAAAAAAATCTTGCCTACAGGACATTTCACCCTAATATCATGAGCTTCTTTCTCCATGCATGATTAAAAAAAAAAACCTGGGACAATCTGGGTCCTTCCTCATTCAGGATAAATTATCTCCCACAACTACCCAAGATACTATGAGAAAAAAAAATACTGTTAAGTACATGAATAGTGTGCAAGCATATCTTGATGAATGATTGTGAAAGCAGAACCAATAATATCTCCCCCCAAAGTAATAGTAACTCTAATGACCTGAGGTATGTGTGACTCCACTAACTATAGTACAGTATTTACTCTGTCACTACTGACTAATTGATTTGACTATTTAAGGAAGTACTGAATGATGGGACGCAGAACCCAGCTGAGGAATGCAAAGAGACACCTCTCAAAAACTCTTACCAATTTGATTATCCAATTGCCTTCAAACCACTGCACTTTGTCTCCCAGGCAACTGGCAGATATATTGGGAGGTCAGCTCCCATAATCCTAAGCAGCCTGGCCAAGAGACAGGCATCATCTATGCAATCTGAATATATCATAGTTTGATACGAGAGGGAAAGCATCAGCATATTCCCAGAGTATTGTGTCTTCTTTTCTGTTGTATATGTGGATAAGGGAGATGACATTTTAGAAAACCAGTGGTGATGATTAGAGTTTTCAGCATCAAGTAGTCATTTAGTCATAAAAGACTGAATTCAGGTGCTTGAGAAAAATAGTCTTTTCCTCTCACTTGATAATAGGTTTCCTTCAAGTGCCATAATTGTTCATCTTCATAATGCATGCAGAATAGACAATGACCTGTGATTAAGTTTCCACTCAAAGCTTCTCTTTTGAAGATAAGGGTGAGGTTCTGAGGTTACTTAGTGTCACTAAGAAAAGAAGGGAATCAGTGCTGGACTAAGACATTTGGCAGACCAGGACACACGGTGACTTCATGCCTTGTAGGCTTTTTTGTTCTATTTTGAAAACACAAATGTCACATGCTTGGGGACCTATTCTTTACAGACAGCATATGTATTTATCTTCCTTCTTTCTGCCTTGCAAACAACGAATCACAGCAAAATGAGTGTGCTAAATTATAGCTTAAATCTGAGGCCAAATATTATGAGGCACCTTCATGACTGACAAAATATCAAAGCTGAGATTCTCTTATAAAGGAATAATGGGGTTTTATTAGAATAGAGCTGGAAGGGATCTTGGAGGTCTTCTAGTCCAGCCACCTGCTCAAGCAGGAGAACCTATACCATTTCAGATAAGTGACTGTCTAGCCTCTTCTTAAAAACCTCCAGTGATGGAGCACCCAAGATTTCTGGAGGCAAGCTCTTCCACTGGTCAATTGTCCTCATTGTTAGGAAGTTTCTCCTTAATTCCAGGTTGCTTCTCTCTTTGGTCAGTTTCCAACCACTGTTTCTTGTCCTGCCTTCTGGTGCTTTGGAGAATAACATGACCCCCTCTTCTTTGTGGCAGCCCCTCAAATACTGGAATACTGCTATCATGTCACCCCTGTTTCTTCTTTTCTTTAGACTAGCCAAACCCAATTCCTGTTCTTCACATGTTTTAGTCTCCAGGCCTTTGATCATCTTAATTGCTCTTCTCTGATTTTTTTTCCAAAGTCTCAACATCTTTTTTGTAGTATGGTGACCAAAATTGGTTGCAGTATTCCAAGTGTGGTCTTTCTAGGGTTTTATAAAGCGGTACTAATATAGAGAGTAATAACAGTTCCCTTAACTATATAATGAAATATCACAATTAGATTAGAGACATATTTTGAATGAAGGGAGATTTTAGTACTTCCTCTTAAGAACAATTCAGAGAGTTTCCCATAAATGGTTGTAATAGGTAAATAATTTTGGTGCATATATTGGGGGGGGAGAACCCATTTACAAATAGAAGTGTGTGTATATGTGTGTGTGTTTGTGTCTGTGTGTCTGTGTCTGTCTGTCTGTCTGTCTGTCTGTCTGTCTGTCTGTCTGTCTGTCTGTCTGTCTCTCTCTCTCTCTCTCTCTCTCTCTCTCTGTGCATATATGTGTATGAATGCTTTTCTTTCTGATGGACCTTTCAAAGTAACATTGAAAATCCAGTTACCCAAGAACTGTATTACATACAAACACAATGTCCTTGTGGATTGTATTTTGATGGACATGCAGAGGTCTTGTCTCCCCTAATGGAATTTTTACTCCCCCTTAGGGGAAGCAAAGTGATTATCTGACTTAATTGCTTTTTTTCCCTTTGAAAGTCACAATATGACATGTAAAATTGTGAGCTGTGAGGATGAAGTGTGCACCATGCCTTCATTCTTCCTCCATGCCTTCTTACGTTTGTTCTTTGGCCTCCCCTCATCACCATTTTGTGGCCTGCTTGAGAGAGGATACCCCCTTTGTATTCATATTTTTTCCACTAAATTTCGTTGTGATATGAAATGCTTGCTCCATGCCTTGACAGCTACTCTCCATGTTTCCAATGGAGCATTGCCATACTTTGAATTAAAGATGTTCACATCCAATGATAAGACTAAGCTTGGCAACAAGTCTTCATTTTCATGATTCTTTTCCGGTACACCGTCTCGGACCTTCAGTTGTAATAGAAAGGACTCTAACTTATCCTTCCATCCTTACCACTACCTCGTCCGTTCACAGGAAAATTCATTAATAAATGGTTTGACGACATTGAGACGTTTCGATACTCCTCGATCTTGAAAATCCCACTAAGACTTGTTAATATAACGATAACTAGCTGTACCCGGCCACGCGTTGCTGTGGCTCAGTCTGGTTAAATGGAAAAGAAAGAAAAGAGAAAGCGCACGTTTGTAATAGGATGGCACTTTTTACCTGTCACAGGTGTGACATCTATATAATAGTAGGTATATAAAAACATGCGCGTATTCGAATGCAACGTTGTGTCGAAATTTCAAAGCAATCGGTGAAGAACATTCGGAGATTTAAGATTTTGAACAAACGAACATTTACATTTTTATTTATATAGGTTGCTTTGAATGGCTTGCAGATGTCTTCACTTCCCCAAGCTGTGGCCTTAGATCAAATCTACTAAGCTTTTTGAACACTTAACATGCAGTTGCATCAAGTCAAAGCCGTCCAACTGAAAACACGATAGCATGGGCAAAATGATCTCTGCAAAAAGAAAGAAAACAAACAAAGAAAAAGCTTGTCTCCTGTTCTGTCCCCCGTCCGATTCACACACCCCAACCAGTCAGCCGAGGGTTAAAAGACTGCTCAGCACTGCCAAAAACACAGATAAACACTTGGCAGCAACTCCGTGGCTGCCTGCCAAGACCTTTACTGATAACTCACAGTACAAATACAAATCAAAGTCCAGGATAATTCCGAAGTGCTACAACAGAAGATTCAGTATTGTTCGTCACAAGAGTTGCAAATGGCACACCCCTTGCTTATATAGCCTGTGGGGTGTGGCCCAGTGACTCAGCTGAAATCTCTGGCACGACGTTTTAGCTGCTGCGCACATTTGTCCCTCCGATGCTGGCGTGGATCCAGCCAAGACGTATCCTCATCAGAGTCTGACACACCTGGCTCTTGGCCAATCCCAGAAACACCTGGCTCCTGGCCAATCTCCTCTCCCTCGGAAGACACCGAAGGCCGCACCAGAGGGGAAGGTCCTGGAGAGGGAGGCCTGGCCATCTCCTCTCCTTCATGTTCAGAGCCTTCCTCCTCCGATGATAGGGACCCACAGGACGGAGCCACAACAGTCTCCCATGAGCTCCACCCCTGCCCTCCACCTACTGTTTCCACTATGATTTTCTTCCAGAATTCATTTGTCCCCTTGTGTTGATAGGACTGAGAAGAGAGATGTGTACTGCTAAGTAATAACCAGTATACTCTATGGATTCTTGGCATTTTGGGATCTTAGGACGATGAACAGAATGTATCTCTTGTTACCCTTTTAGCAATGCATTTTCTGCTAAGCAAGTGAATGGTGTAATCACCCAATCCATTGACAATGAAAGGCAGAGGATGCTCTGGATTCTTTGTTGCCTTTCCTGTTCCATTCTTTGCCTTCTGTTTTCTCTGTGTACGATTTTCTTCTCCTCCTCCATTTTCTACCCTTTCTTCTTTCTCTCTTTCCATATGCACATTTGTGTTTTCTGCTTGCAAGTTGCCTTTTTCTCTGAATGTTTGCTATCTGGAAATGGTGAGGCCTTTCTTTTGTCTCACTATAATACAACAAAGAAACAAACCAGATGTAGATGCTTTGGAAACATGCAGAAAGCTAATTTGTTCATTTTATGTATTTATTTAAAACATTTATAAGTTTTGATAAATGTTATAAATACAACATTTATAAAAATATATAAATATAACCCTACCTATCTTGTAGTTAGTGAAGAAAATATTCTGGACCAGGGTATGTGACTGGTTTTAATATTTGGACAGACGACCACAAGGAAATCTCAGGGCTGTAGACCTGACTAAGATGTTGAAAAAAAGAAGATGACTTTATATTATTGCCACGTAGAGTATTGCCAATGTGTCCTTGAACCCAATGAAAATTACAAACTAAGATTTCACAACAAACAAAACCAAAACCATATCTTAGGATGATAGTAATTAGATATGTTTCTGGGCAATATGTAGATTGATATTGCAAAAAATAATCCAATTGCAGTCTTATTTCAGAGTGTATCATCTTTATGAAGGCAGATCAAGTCACCGTTGGATATATTTTGTATGAAAAGTAAAAATATAATATTGATATATTGAGATTCTAGAAAGAGTACAGAGAAGAGCAACAAAGATGATTAGGGGACTGGAGGCTAAAGCATATAAGGAACGGCTGCTGGAATTGGGTATGTCTAGTTTAATGAAGAGAAGGACGAGGGGGGACATGATAGCATTCCAATATCTCAGGGGCTGCCACAAAGAAGGGGGAGTCAAGCTATTTTCCAGAGCACCTGAAGGCAGGACAAGAAGCAATGGGTGGAAACTAATCAAGGAGAGAAGCAATCTAGAACTAAGGAGAAACTTCCTGACAGTGAGAACAATTAACCAGTGGAACAACCTGCCTCCAGAAGCGGTGAATGCTCCAACACTGGAAGTTTTTAAGAAGAGACTGGACAGCCATTTG
>NW_015388821.1:20322-40902 GCF_001527695.2 Protobothrops mucrosquamatus
TATTATTATTATTATTATTATTATTATTATTATTATTATTATTATTATTATTATTATTATTATTATTATTATTATTATTATTATTATTATATAATTTGCAGTATTATTTGTAAGATTTTTTGTTTCAGAAGAAAGCCTGCTCTAAATTCATGGAAGGAAAAGTTCTCTACACATTTCTACAATACATTTATTCACACAACTGTCAGGCACAAAAGACCAGGTCCATACATGGAAGTTTAAAGCTTATGAAAGGTATCTTCTCAACTAATGATCAGCACCTGGTTAAAGTTAGATAAGGGTCAGCGACACTCAAGGGGATTTGGACTTAGTTCTCTGGTGGTTATGTAGGGATTCTAGGCTGAGTCCTCTTTTCAGTCTCTCCCCAGGTTCTGCCATCCCTTCTCCTATAACAACTCATTGTATTCATTACAGCAAATAATTAAAGCATCTATTCCTTCTTTAAAACACTTGTAAAACTGAGTCTCTGATCCAGAATTATCTCTACTGCATATAGTTCTGGATGACTTGGATAGAACACATCAGTTACTCAGTTGTGACTTGTGAGGGTGTATCATAAGAGAACTCTGTTGTTCCATGCATGTAGTGCATCTCTTTGTCTTTGACAGCACTGGCTATCTACACCAGTGGTTCTCAACCTGTGGGTCGGGACCCCATTTGGGGTCGATCGACCATTTCATGGGGGTTGCTAAGCAAGGCTGTCTGCCATTTTTTTTGTCCACCATTTTTTCCCCTTTTCCGGCGGGTGCCTTACCTCCCTTGAGCTGGGCCATCTGGTGGTCGGCCTGCTCCATCTCTGCCGCTTGCCAGCTACGTCTTGGCCGGCGCAGGGGGCGGAACCACACCTGCGCGGCGCTCCCGGGCAGGGAAAGTCCTCGACTTACGATGAGTTGGGTAGTCCTTGACTTACGACCGGTTTAGTTCTCGACTTACGGCCGGTTTAGTCCTCGACGTACGACCAGTTGGGGTCGCGGCATTAAAAAGGTTGAGAACCACTGATCTACACAGAACTGTGGTGGTTAAACAGATAGGTTTCTGATATTAAATGTTTTTAAAAATATTTTTATTCTGTATATTTTTTCCATGTATAACTCAAGGCAGTGAACATAGCAATGTCCCTTTCTCCTCCTGTTTTCTCCACAACAATCCTGTGAGGTGGGTTGGGGAGAGAGAGAGAGAGAGAGAGAGAGAGAGAGAGAGAGAGAGAGAGAGAGAGAGAGAGAGAGAGAGAGAGAGAGAGAGAGAGAGAGAGAGAGAGAGAGAGAGAGAATTAGACCCTGTAGTCTCACAGGCTTCAAGGCCAGTACATTAACCAATATGCCAAATTGGATCAATGTTTTAGTGCAAGAAAAACAGAAAAGCAATCTCTAAATAATATCTTCAAAACAATTAGAAATGTGTGCTGAATTTAACAACTATAGCCCTATTATATGTTTGCTTTATTGCACCATATTGCATATCTAGTCTTTCAAGTACATATATGCCACTTGCAGTAATTAATAATTATTAAAAACAATAAGATCCAACAGCAATGCTAACTGAAAAAAATAGCAGGCGCAGTTGCTAAAGTAGAATCTAAACATTTATGGTGAAACCTCTCAGGACAACAAGTATGACAATGTTATTTATTACTGTACCATGTATGCTTTTTTTTGTTGGCCTCAATCATACATTCAGTTCAGGCATATTAAGGAATCCTAGAATTCATCATGCAAAACATGTAAGTAGGTCAGGAATCCACAGTACAGAAGCAGACTGGCTTCAGGTTGATTCCAGGTTGGCAAAGGAGTGAGACAGGGTTGTATACTCTCCTCTTATTTGGAAAAGATTCTCAGATGCCATAATGTGTCAATATCTACAAAAATACCTAGAACAGTGGTGGCGAACCTATGGCACAGGTGCCAGAGGCGGCACTCAGAGCCTTTTCTGTGGGCACATGTGCCATTGCCCCAGCCTTGCCTCCCCCTGTGACCCCCTCCTCACCAGCAGCCCCCCTGGAAGAGAGTTGCCTCTGTGCGTGGCCCACACGGAGCAGCGCAGCCAAGGACATGGCAACCAGGCAGTGTAGACAAGGCTCTGCCCTCATGCCCCATCGTGCACAGTTGATGCTGTCGGGCGTGGGCAAAGGGCGTGGCCACCATGGCACTGCTGGGCTGCCTGGGCGATCTGCGGCGGGCCCTGGGGGTGGTGAGTCGCCCTGTGGGCAGGCGGGATGGGGGCAGGGCAGGGGGTGGAGTGGGGGCGGGGCCAGTATTTCGGCACTCGGTCTCTAAAAGGTTCACTATCACTGACCTAGAACATTGTTGGTGTTGTCAGCCATTCAGTTATGTCTGACCCTTGGCCACTCTATGGATCAGCACTCTCCATGCCCCTCTGTCTTGTACCACCTCCTTCAGATCTGCCATGGTCATCCTGATGACATCCTTTACAGGGTCCATCCATCCGGTACTAGGGCAGCTCCTTCTCCTTTTTCTGCTGATCACTCCCAGCATGATTGATTTTTTTCAAGTGAATCAGTCGACATAGCCAAAGTGAATCAGCATGACATAGCCAAAGTATGATAGCCTTTGTTTGGCTTCAAGTTATATTGAGGCTCAGTCTAGGACTTCTTTGTTTGTGCTTTTTGCAGTCTATACAATGCATAATAATCATCACCAGCACCACAGTTCAATACTTAGATGCTAAGAGCAGAGGTCCCCAACCTTTTGGGCACCAGGGACCGGTTCCGTGGAGAGAGGTTTTTCTGCAGACCAGAGGGTGGGTGGTTTTGTGTGCTGCCTGCATCTGGCGGATGGGGCTTTGCTTGTTTGTGCGGACTGGTTGCTAGCATGCCATGGCCCAGTACTGGTCCACGGACCGGGGGTTGGGGACCCCTGGCTTAGACCACCCATCCATAAACATTTTACATAGCAAACAAGAGACCAAATAGGTATGTTATGCATATAAATGGCAATGCTCCTTTTTAGAATACTGTTAAATCATTGGTAGGTATATCCATATTTTGTGATATACATACATACAGATATATAATTTTTTCCCAAGCTCTTAAAAATATTGGAGCTGGAAACGAATGTTACATGAGACTATATCCAAATAAAATCAAACCTGGAAGTAAGGGATTAACCAGATAATATCCTCAAACCAGCAGTCCTCCACTGATGTTCAGAATCTGCCCTGTGAATCATGAGGTCGGCCTGCACAGGCTGAAGGCTTGTAAATCANTGGAGGCAAATTACATGTCACATGCAGTGCTTAAGATCAATGAACCTTCATCCTGAATTCCATAGAGCTGAAGATTGATTGATTGATTATGTACCATTAAGTCAGTGTTGACTCTTTGCGACCACTTAGATAATGTATTTTTTTGAATCTGCACACAAATAATTGGCGTTTTAAAAATCTTTCAGTTGATATCTGCTGCATTCTTGCTTCTCTCACTTATCTGTGTAGTCTAATAAGCCAATTCTAACAAGTAGATCCAATTTGTCCTATTGAATCAGTTTTATTAGTACTGACTTTTTCTGGCTATCCTGGCGATTATCAGAACTATTGTAGCTGAGCCAAAGATCTCCTTTTTGATACCCTGATTGGTTACATGAACTTTTTGTCATTGCCTTGGTAAAAAAAAGGGACTCGGACAACACAAAGGCGAGGAGAAATGTTAACCCAGGCAGAAAGGATGAATACCATTTCGACTTAATGCTGAGGCTGTACTTCTTGGTTGTCTTCTCAGTTCTTCTTAATCTATGCAGACATTTTAATGCCTGATACCTTTTCTCATGCTCTGAGGCTTTAGAAGGTTCCTTTTGTTATTGTTGTTGCTGTTTTAATGCTTGGGCATAAGAAATGTTGCATTTTCCCTTTCAAATGTAAATATCAGTCAATCGGAATAAAGCTGGAAGGGACCTTGGAGGTCATCTAGTCCAACCTCTTGCTCAAGCAGGTGACCCTGTACCATTTCAGACAAGTGGCTGTCCAGTCTTTTCTTTAAAACTTCCAGTGATGAAACACCTACAACGTCTGAAGGCAAGCTGTTCCACTGGTTAATTATCTTCATTCTTAGGAAGTTTCTTCTTAATTCCAGGTTGCTTCTCTCCTTGAATAGCTTCCATCCATTGTTTTTTGTCTTGCCTTCTGGTGCTTTGGAAAATAAGTTGACCCCGTCTTCTTTGTGGCAGTCCCTCAAATACTGGAATACTGCTATCATGTCACTCTTGGTCCTTCTTCTCTCTAGATTGGCCATACCCAATTCCTGCAACCGTTCTTCATATGTTTTTGTTTCCAAGCCCTTAATCATCTTAATTGCTCTTCTTTGCACTTTTTCCAAAGTCTCAACATCTTTTTTGTAATATGGTGACCCAAACTGGATACAGTATTCCAGATGTGGTCTTACTAAGGATTTATAAGCGGTACTAATACTTCACGTGATTTTGATTCTATGCCTCTGTTTATACAACCAAGGATTGTATTAGCTTTTTTGGCTGCCGCCGCCGCACATTGCTGCCTTATGTTTAAGTGATCGTCCACTAGGACTCCAAGGTCCCCCTCACAGTTACTGTTTTTGAGCCACCTTTTGCCTAATCTGTACTTGTAATTTTGTTTTTTTTTCTGCCTAGGTGTAAAACCTTGCTTTTCTCCACATTAAATTTCATGTTGTTGGATAGGGCCCATTGTTCAAGTCTGTCAAGATCTTTTTGGATCCTGAGCTTGTCTTCTGGGGAGTTGGCTGTTCCTGCCAGCTTAGTGTCTTCTGCAAATTCCCTCATCTAAGTCCTTTATTGAAGAATACTGGGCCTAAGACAGGAACTTGTGGTACACCATTGTTTACTTCCCTCCATGTAGATGTAGTACCATTAAGGACTACTTGTTGAGTACAGTTTGTCAGCCAGTTACAAATCCATCTGGTGGTGATGCTGTCTATCCTGCATTTTTCTAGTTTACCAAGAAGTAGGTTGTGATCTACTTTGTCAAAGTCATAGTATACTTAGACTTGCTGAAATCTAAGTATACTATGTCCACAGCATTTTGCTGGTCTATTAATTTAATCACTTTATCAAAGAATGAAATAAGATTGGTTTGGCATGATCTATTTTTAACCATTCTTTTTTCTTTTTGACTGGGTTCTTTGCAAGTATCTTTTCTCTTTATGCTCTTTATAAAATGTCTTTCTCTTGGACTTATTTTTGCTGCATAATTATCCAGAGTTTCTTTCCCTTCACCCTTCCATCAAGTATCTTTTTCCCTTCTTCCCATTAGTCTAACTCCATGCTTTCCATGATATAATTATTTTTCTTTTATCCCAAGTAGCTTCCATATTCTCTTTCTTATGTATCTTTTTTAGGTAAACTGCTTGGAGAGTAATCTCCTGTATCTTCTCATATATGTTCAGATAGAACTCCAGTTCTCTGTATTCTACATTACATATAAGCAAATAAAAGATTGCACTTGATTGGACTTCACTGTATTGTCCTTAGGCTTGGGCTTGACATCAATCTTGCCAAACTAAAGATAAAATTTTCTAACATACTAGCTATATTCTGAGCGATTCTAGAGTATGGCTACCCTGAACCTCTTCCCCCTCCAACATCCAATTTGGGACTGTGCAGTTTCTTAATCTTGGCCTCTTGGTGATATATATTGGTGATATATTTATTATATAAATAAAATGTAATTTGATGGAGTTTACTTTCTCCTTCCCAGGAAAGCTCTGTGATGCCCTATTTGCTTCTTCAGGTGCACGTTCCATCACATACCTAGTGTCCTCTTTTACCCAGCTTTTGAAGCAGTGAAAACTCTGTCTGTATTTAAAATTGACTAAGAATATCATGTCTAGTGACAAGTATCTTTATTTCCATATAAAATACATACAAAAGAGTTCACAATTCTATATAATAATAATAATAATAATAATAATAATAATAATAGTAGTAGTAGTAATAATAATAATAATAATAATAATAATAATAATAATAATAATAATAATAATAATAATAATAATAATAAAGTTGGAAGGGACCTTGGAGGTCATCGAGTCCAACCCCCTGCTCAGGCAGGAAATCCTATACCATTTCAGACAAATGGCTGTCCAGTCTCTTCTTAAAATCCTCCAGTGTTGGAGCATTCACCGCTTCTGGAGGCAGGTTGTTCCACTGGTTAATTCTTCTAACTGTCAGGAAGTTTCTCCTTAGTTCTAGGTTGCTTCTCTCCTTGCTTAGTTTCCACCCGTTGCTTCTTGTTCTGCTTTCAGGCGCCTTGGAGAATAGCTTGACTCCCTCTTCTTTGTGGCAGCCCCTAAGATATTGGAATACTGCTAACATGTCCCCCCTCGTCCTTCTCTTCGTTAAACTAGACATACAGCAACCGTTCCTTATATGCTTTAGATTTTAATATAGTCAGCACATAGTTGTTGGTGGTATTTTTATATTTGTGGAGCTAACAAACATATTTTTATTTACAAATGAGAATTGTAATTATTATAAAGTGATGAAATGCTTTAGGATTTCATCACTTTATAGTGATGAAAGTGAAGGAGTGCTGTGAAAGTGAAGGAGTGCTGAAAGAGCATTTGAGACTCTTAGATGTGAATATTAGAAATAATATTAAGAGTGAAATGAATACTTTATAAGTTAAATTTGAAAATTGAAACAAATACTATATATGTTAGTTTCAAGAGAAAAAACTGATGAAAATTGAGGGATAAATGCTGCAAGGATTTTGGAAATTATAAGGCTGCAGGTGTAGATGGTGTAACTGGGGAAATGTTAAATGTGGATGTGGTCTGTTTATGGACAGGCTGTAACTGGTTTAACATGTGTGTAAAGATTGCATCTGTGCCTAATAACAGAAAGAATGTTGTCATTATTCTTTTAGTCAAAGACAAAGGCAGCAAGAGAGAATGAAAAAAAATATAAGGGGTTTAGTTTTTTAAGTTTGTCTGGGAAGATATTTTCCAGATAAGGAACAAAACTCAATCAATCAATCAATCAATCAATCAATCAATCAATCAGAGTGGAGCTGGAAGGGACCTTGGATGTCTTCTAGTCCAACCCCCTGCTCAGGCAGGAAACCCTATACCATTTCAGACAAGTGACTGTCCAGTCTCTTCTTTAAAAAACTCCAGTGATGAAACAGCCACAATTTCTGAAGACAAGCTGTTCCACTGGGTAATTGTCCTCACTGTTAGGAAGTGTCTCCTTAATTCCAGGTTGCTTCGCTCCTTGATTAGTTTCCATCTGTCATTTCTTGTCATGCCTTCTGGTACTTTGGAAGATAGGTTGATCCCCCTTTTCTTTGTGACAGCCCCTCAAATACTGGAACACTGGCTATCATGTCCCCCCTGGTTCTTCTTTTCTCTAGACTGGCCATATCCAGTTCTTGCAACTATTCTTTGTAGGTTTTAGTGCTGAGCTGTTATTTTCTTTCTTGGGGAACCTGGTCTGGAAGCCTCCTATCCCCAGGATTGCTTGGGAAAGAAGACAATGGCAACCACGAGCGTCTTCGTAGAGTCTGAGATGGCAGGTTTCCCATCAGGTTTTCCCTCTGGGTGACAGGAGCTCACTTGATGGCAACAATGAGAATATTTCCAGTCACAAAACTTGACTTTCTCACAGCCGTCTGTGATCAACATTGCTCATCTCTCACCAGAAAGCAGGGATTTGAGCTGGCAAACTAGGTGAGGGCCCTGACTTCCTTCAGAGAGCTTATTTCTTCACCAAACTTGCACATAAATCTACAGCCTTTGTTATATCCATCCAGGAACACTTGGATGGCATTTTTTTGTATTGCCTATTTATCTTAAGGCTCGAAGTGTTTACATATAAAAGGAGAGAAAAATGAAAACTCAAAAGAAGGAAATGCAGTGAACCTTTAATATCACAGATTTCTGCTCCTTGGAAAATCTTTGAGAAATGTTTGAATGTGAAAAAGTAAGTCCATTGTCAACAATGCTACTAATAGCTCNGAGAGAGAGAGAGAGAGAGAGAGAGAGAGAGAGAGAGAGAGAGAGAGAGAGAGAGAGAGAGAGAGAGAGAGAGATCCAACTTCTTTAAAACTGAACAACCAAATGTGTAATTTTTTAGCTCCTGACTGGACACACATTCAGTATCTGAATCTTGAATTTCTCAGGGAAATACCAGATATATAATAACCTTAGATATTTTGAGATGGTCAATTAACTAATCAAAAAAGTTATAACAATTGGCTAAAAGGGTATTTCCAAAGCAGCACATAAATCAGTTGTACCACACGAATAGATCACAGATTTTTTTATTATCAGTTTTTTAAAATCCATATATGTAATGAGTGCATATTAAAGGCACTAGAGACATTTCTTTGTTGTATGCTATGTTGTGACCTACTATACCTCAGACCTTCTTTATTGCTACATGAGTGCAGAATAGCATTACAAACTGTCGATTCCATAAAAGAGATAAACATTAGAATACATGGGCGGCAATGTTTCTCTAATGAACTGACTTACTTAAAGAGTCTCAGTGGGCTGGAGAGAAGAACAGTCTGCAATTAAAGTATGGCAACTTGCTGTTTGGAAGATGAACATCTGGGGAAACGGCTGGTTACAATTTTAAGCTCTCCTTTTGAAACAATTTATCAGCATATTACAGGGCTTTGGATTCAGTACTGATGGAGCATGGTGCAAATTTTAAACATTCACATGCAAAAGCAAAATAAACACACACACACACCTACACACACACACCTACACACACACACAAAAGCAGAAAACATACTCCAAGTGTAGATTTAATTTAGTAGAGCCCACATATCAACCCTTATTTAGTGCCAAGGATGTGGGGGGGGGAGGCACAGGAGAGGGGAAGTGATGAATTATGTTGTGACATAAACTCCGCATACTCAAGTTGGCCACATTGTGGAAAAGGGATCCAGGGGTAAAACAGTGATGTCTAATATAAATGTTATCCTTGTATGAGTGCAGTTGTTTGCCCCCTCCTTCTGATATGGCACCATTTCAGGATGTTATAATTGAAGGGAAAAATATGTTCAATCAGTACATATGAAATTGAGAACATTCTCCATCTTATGAGGAACAAAGCATGGAGCTCCGTCTTTGCATCGATATGTGGATACACTCAATACACTCAAAAGACAAAAAAGCGCTTGGGGATCCAACCTGTACTTTTGTGGTTAGAAATTTAGGGTGGGATATGAGCGCAGGCTTGTGTAAGGCAGCCTAAATCAGAAGAGTAATGGGCGTGTGTGTCTTTCTCTCTGTGTGTATACATGACTTTCTAGTAGAAGCCAAGAGAAGTTGGAGATGTGTTAACCCAAGCAGACGGTTTCCATATGTGTTCCTTACTGCATGACTTAAATCTAACTCAATTAACAACTTGTGATAGCAATGCCAAAATTTAACATGATGGAAACCATATAGCAAAATACAATGAAAAGGCACAGTAAAATCTTATGGCTGACTATGAAGTTATCTTTGTCCTGAATCATTCAATCCCCTCAGGTCATTTTAGGTAATCCTTGACACCAAAATGAAATAGGTGATAAAATAAGATATCTAGAAAGTCAGATTCTGATTCAATATTAGGAAAAATTTATCAACAGGAAGCTTAATAGTGAAAAAATTACCAAGGGTGAGCTCATGGGTTTAAGCAGAGGCTGGATTACTGACAGGATTATTTCAATTCCTAATTGATTAAAATGCCCCCTCCCAACTATGAGTATCAATCTGTCATTTTCAAGATAGTTGATTGATTGCCTAAGACAGGGGTCTTCAAACTTGGCCCTCCTATGACTTCTGGACTTCAACTCCCAGAATTCCTCAGCCAGCATGCCTGGCTGAGGAATTCTGGGAGTTGAAGTCCACAAGTCATAAAAGGGCCAAATTTGAAGACCCCTGGCCTAAGACAATCAGGGCCCTTATCTGGTAGCTTGATTTTGATCTGATTGATGTGTACAAACAAATCTATAAGATTTTCACTGCTTCACTGAGATGTTCCAATTAGTCCAATTGGCAAGCAAAATAAGTTTTAAAAAGCAATCCAGACTTCTTACTGATATTAAGCTCTTTATACATTAATTAAGATTACACAGGCAATATTTGCCAGAGTTGCGTTTGTTTATTAAATCAAAATTGTTGTATATTACAAAATATAATGAACTTACCAAACTTGGTTGTTTTCCAAAAAGTTAAGCATGGTGAGATCAAGCCCTATTTGGAAAATACCATAGTTGTAGATTAAGAAATCAAAACATAAGTACACAAAACAAAGTATAACGCTGGTAAACAATCCCATCTCAAAAGTCTGAAATAGTTCAGCCTTCACTAATTTCTGAATTCTGTTGACTCTTATCTAACGCCAATTGACCATTGAATTTTAGTTAATTAGAATCTTGTGCATAGGCTTGAGGAATAAATCTTTTGAATTGCAACTTAACATATGATCCTGATCCTTTTGCACCTGATACATAGGGCTTCATAAGTGCAAACCAGCATTTTGAATTGTACCAAGGAACAATTGGGAAGTAATTCAGAAGCCCATAAGACAGGTGCTAAGTGAGATGTTAAGTAGCTGACACCAAGTGAGCTGCTGCATTTTGTACCAGCTGTACTTTCCAAGTGGTGTTCCAAGGCACCATCTAAAGAACATTGCAGAAGTCTAATGCACTTGCCATGAAGGCAGGGGTCACTACAGCCAGATCCACATGGTCCAGAAAGGGCTGCAACTGGCCCACAGCAGAAGCTGTCCAAACGTCTCCTCACCACAGTCTCCACAATCTCATTCAGCAGTAGTCACAGATATCCAAGAGGACCGCCAAGTCATGGATATGTCCCTGAGGGGCAATACCACTTTTCTGAGAGAAAACACTGGTATTGACAGACTACTTCAATGAACAAATAGTAACTTAATCTTCCTTGAGTTCAAGCAAGGTAGCCTATTTCTTTGCATCCAGACTCTTGACAACTACCAGACACCAGGACAAGATTTCCATTCCACCTTTGTCTCTAGTTGCAATGGAAAGCTCAGTATAGTTATCATATTGATGGATCTGTTACTACCTCAAAAAAGTGAAAGTGTAATTTTGAGGGGAAAGAAATTGCTGAATGTTGCTTATGTACTGGAAAATTATATGTATATACATATCTGCTTGGCAATATATCCACTCATCTCCAACCTCCTTCCCTACTTTTATTTTTTATTTTTAAACTTTTTTTTTTAACTTACGTAATTTTAATATAGTAGCAGAGTATTGGGTCTCTAACATTTCATTCTTCTCAGGTCCATCTATGATACAAAATAAAGATTTCTTGTGTTCTTTTTCAGGTTTATGATACTTTTTTTTCCAATGGGTTCTGTTTACAGAAAGCTATGCAGAATTCTTCTTTTGTGAAGTAGGCCCCAATACCTCTTTCACATATTTCAAGTTTTCCCTCTTTCTGCTCTCCCCCCCATGTCCCCCCCCCCAGTTCTTGGCTTTTCTTATGCATGAAGATGAGATTTATACCTACATACATACATACATGATTGAGGCTTTTTCTCTTCCTGGGGTTGTAGGGGGGGGAGGCCAAGAGACCCCCAGCTAGTTTAGACCAAAGGCAGCTGCTCTTCCTTCTCTTGGCAGAGCTGCTGCTGCTGCTGCTGTGAATATCAGAGGCTGGGAAGAGGCTGTAAACATGGAGAAGGAAGAACCCATTGAACTGAAAGAACAAACTCTACGGACCTGTCTGACACAGAGGTCAGGAGGTCACCGGAGTCTGGTGGAGGCAGTAGAGCAGATTGGGAGCTTGTGATGCCCCCTCCAACATCATTTAGATAAACAAGCAGATGGCAGGTGTCAATGGGGACAAAGAGCCATCTGTACAGCAGGGACTGTCCCTTCCATTCTCTCACAGGCTACTTCATTAAACCCTCACTTCAGAGTGCCTGTGCCGTAGCCTTTAACCAATGGGGCCTCCCAATAGGACTCTCTCTCTCTCTCTCTCTCTCTCTCTCTCTCTCTCTCTCTCTCTCTCTCTCTCTCTCTCTCTCTCTCTTAAAGAACTGCCTGCATTCTGCTCCCAGCTACTCCTAGATAGCTTTTTTTTGTCCATTTGTTTTATATTTTCCAAAAAGAAGGAGGAAAGTAAATGAAGGCATGTTTTGCCTGTCTTTCTGGATCACAAGGGAACATAAATGCCAAAGATCTGTCCTTTTTCAACAATGTTCTCCTTGGCCACTGGGTAGCACAGAGAAAGAAGTAAAGCTGATACCAGTTGCTAAAGAATGAAGGAATCTGCCTTTGTGGAAACTGCCTCAGCCTTGAGAGACGGAGGCTCTACTCGGGACCACCCCCACCATTGCACCATCCGCTCACCATGAAGGGGTGTTTTTGTTCCCTGTTGTTTAGCCCTGCTTTCATCTCAGTCAGCCTTTCCATTCAAAGACTTGCATTTTTAAGGACCAGGTTGCTGTTGATTTCAAAGAAACAGATTGATGCCTCTCTCCCAAAATATGAAGTTGCATCAATAATAAAATAAGGATGGAAAGTGAAATGCTCAGAGTCATGGTCAGCGCAACATTATCTTATGGCCAATATTGGAAGTACTGAGAAAATCTTTTTAGAAAGTTGGTAGTTTTCCCAAATGGAAATCCATCTGCGCTGCACACTTTCTGATGTGTTTCTAAAAAATCAAGGTGTGTGTGTGTGTGTATGTGAAAAAAAAAGTGAGTGGGAAGGGGAGAGATACTGTAGTAAAAGATAAAAATGAGGAGCTGCTGCAAGTTCTCTGGACCACCAAGCACCTCTTTGGCCAGTTTTGCATCCCTAGCCTCCCCTGCAGATCCTTATGGAAAATGCCCTTGGAATGTTTAGCTATCAGCCATGTAACCTGCGGAATTCTCTTGCTTTGTAGAGTTTTCTTTGTGTTTTTTTTTTGTTCTCCTCAAAAAAAAAAAAGCATTTTATATAATGCATTGGGTATAGATGGACAAATTAGAGGGATGAGATCTTGTGGCTATTTATAAAGGAAGCTTTCTCTTCATTAGTGCAGCAGGTGACTCAGGACAGGACCATCCCAACGGTGAAATGCTCTTCGGTTGGAAGGCTTGAAGGGTAATGCATGGAGCCCAATTGGGAACATTGACCCCTGTTCAAAGAGTTTCTTAAGGCTTGCATATCTTTCTGAGTTTTGTACCTGTTTTCATCTTATTTACAACAACCCAGTGACAGGCCATCCACTTGTCTCTTTCTCAGTCTGTATGTGGGCAGGGGAAACTGCTGATAGAAGTCTTCATACAAGCCCAAAGCATCTGGAGAAAGCCCCTTTGGTTAGAATTGGACAACTTTGAGATTGTAGGATTTACACAACACCCCCCATTGGATTTCTACTCTTTTCTGTGGACTATTTTTTAAAAGAAAGACTAAGTTAGACTCTGGCTTACTTTTAAAATAGGTGTGTATTTTTTGAGTGTTATAGATATGAGCACTAATCTTGTTTCAAACATGAACTTTATATGTATGTGTGGGTGTTTCACTAGGATATTGGTATGGAGGGAACATGGATCAAACTATGCATTGAACATTGAGTTGTAGTTTGAGAGTGCAGTTTTGAAATGAAAAGGAAAAAAAAAATTCAGACCATGTTTAGATCATGTTCCCAAACTGGGTCTGCCTTGGATAAGATTGTCCTAACACAGGGGTGTCAAACTGCCGGCTGGTGGACTGGTTGCATCATGCAGCGGCTGCGCCCACCCCAGCTCCAGCAATGCAAAAAAAGTCACAATATGTCACAACACATCACGTGACACAGCGAGTTTGACACCCATGTCCTAACAGATCTGAATGGCAGAGGCATCTGGTACATGATGTCACTTGCTCCTTTCCCCTCCACACATGTCCATGACAGCAATGCATAAAATTGAAAAAGCCTAATTTAATAATAAACACCCTTAATTTGGAATGGAAGCTGAGCAGTGTGGGAGAAAAAGTGGACAATTATTTCATCACGATAGCACCCATTTATTATTTGAATTAGTTGAATCAACACAATACTATATTTGATCCAGTGGTTGTCTTTAGACAAAATAGTAGGAAGGGCATCCAAGGGATCTCAATTTATTGAGAAAAATAATTTTTATGGAACTCAGAAGATGACTGCATCACCACCAAACCTTAGAACTTCCTATAATTGAGTAATCCCCAAAGACAGCTAGTTTTCTGGATACATATAACATTTTGATTTGATTCTTTGCTTGAGAAGGCTGTGCTGTAATAGGATGCCCCAAGAGGTAATGACTTCTGGATATGCATGGTGGACTGTCAGCTTGAACAACTTTCAAGACAGCTACATTTCTAGATACTGGTCAAAACAGGGATGAATGGAACCAACCAGAAAAAGATATATAACAGAATTACAACAGAATAACAGAGTTGGAAGGGACCTTGGAGGTCTTCTAGTCCTACCCCTTGCTCAGGCAGGAAACCCTATACCATTTCAGACAAAGGGTCTATGACAACTCACCATGGCCAACTCACCAGAGACAACTCATTGCTGGATAAAAATTACACTACTAACAAAGAAATGGTGGAATAGAATCATTAAAGAAAGGATGCAAGAGGAGGGACAGAATGAAATGTATTGACAAAAATTAAAATATTTTTTATTTGTTTTAAATAATTAAATAGAATTGTTAAATTGTTTTGCAGAGAGTTGTCCCATGGCAAGTTGGCTGAGGTGAGTTGTCCGTGGTGAGTTGTCTGCAGCAAGTTGGCTGTGGCAAGTTGTCCCATTCCCTCAGACAAAAGGCTGTCCAATTTCTTCTTAAAAACTTCCAGTGTTGGAGCATTCACCACTTCTGCAGGCAAGTTGTTCCACTGATTAATTCTCACTGTCAGGAAATTCCTCCTTAGTTCTAAGTTGCTTCTCTCCTTGATTAGTTTCCACCCGTTGCTTCTTGTCCTGCCTTCAGGCGCTTTGGAAAATAGGTTGACCCCCCGTCTTCTTTGTGGCAGCCCCTGAAATATTGGAACACTGCTATCATGTCACCCCTCATCCTTCTTTTCATTAAACTAGACATACCCAATTCCAGCAACCGTTCTTTATATGTTTTAGCCTCCAGTCCTCTAATCATCTTTGTTGCTCTTCTCTGCACTCTTTCTAGAGTCTCAACATCTTTTTTATATCGTGATGACCAAAACTGGATGCAGTATTCCAAATTTGGCCTTACCAAGGCATTATAAAGTGGTATTAACACTTCACGTGATCTTGATTCTATCCCTCTGTTAATGCAGCCTAGAACTGTGTTGGCTTTTTTAGCTGCTGCAACAGACTGCTGGCTCATATTTAAGTGATTGTCCACTAGGACTCCAAGATCCCTCTCACAGTTACTACTATTGAGCTATATTATAGAAAACCACAGCTTTCATTAAACTCAAAGAATTCCAAGTAAACTTGTCCCAATGTAAGCAGAGAACCAGGGGTGCATGCTGTAAACACAGAAGTAGCCATGATCAGATTCTCTCAGCAGGGGACACTGATCCCATCATTTTGGGCCCAGCAGATCATAGAGGGAGGGGGGAATTATGGCTGGTGTAATTCAAACCAGAAGGGCATTGAGTTTTGGAAGGCTATGTCAAAGTGAATTTATTTCCCAAATTCCAAATAACCAATCCTGCCTACAAGAGCCTTCCCAGTTAAAACAAAAAAACAAAAAAACAAAACAGAATATTGTTTCCTCTTTCATCCATTACAGCCCAGCATCTTTTTCTCCCATGGCCCTTGAGACAATTTCAACCCCAGAGACCCCAGTCAGACATTGTAATCACCCCTTTCTCTCTCCTCCCCTTTTTATTTGTTTAATTCAACTGGAGAAAGGGATGCACTTCCTCCTAAATCAAGGGCTGTCTGGGGAAGCACCGCAACAGAAGGAATATCACTCCAAAGGTTCTCAAGCTCCTGTGAGCCCACAGTCTTTGCTGTCAGTTTCTTGGCAGATTTATGTGGATGGCCCTGACTGGCTTGAAAGGGCAGGGAGGGAAAAAGGCAGAATCTCAGCCCATTAGTAATTCCCTGCAGGAAAGTGACAGGACTGATGACATTGCTGAAGATGGAGAGTGGGAAGAATTCCCATACAAAAGGCATTGGGGTCTCTTCTGGCTGAAAGATTCCTTAACAGGAACCACCCAGTTCGGGCCCACTTGTCCTTTCCACCGGAAAAAAACATGACCGAGCTGTTCCATGACTGTCAAGGAATGGACCACATCTAAAACTAATGAGTGCCATTAAGGCAAATGGCAGCCAGCCATTTGTTCATAAAAGAAAGTGGGGCCAAAGATCAGGTGGTTAATCATCAGATCTTCCCAGAAGGATTTTTTTTATTAATATGATGATAAGGAACCAAAGAGAAAAGCCACTTTTCAAGGGTGCCCAGAATGTACATACTGCACAGCTAGTAAAGATCTACTACACAGTGTTGTTCTTTTTGCAATGGCTGTCAACGAGATACCTCCATTTTTAACATTCTCTATTCTACCCAAATCAACAGAATACTGAAAAGAAAGTATTTATTTCATAGAGATATTGCTGGCAATTAGCATAATATATGCTTCGCTGCTTCTCAAACTTTAAGGCATCCACATCGTTCCTTTAACTCAGTGTTTCTTAAACACTTTTTTATCTGACCCTTTCCCTTTTTAAAAATGTTTTTTGTTTGTATGGTTTATATTTATCAATATTTAAAATTAAAATTGCCATATTTGGGGTTTTAAATATTATTGTTCAACATTGGCTGGCAAATCATTTTGATTTTGAGATGAGTTAGAGTAGCAATAGTATTTAGGCTTATATACCACCCCATAGTGTTTGACAGCACTCCTTGGGCAGTTTACTTTCCTTCCATAGAATAACTAGGTCTGAAAAAGAAGGGGGGAAACTGACAATGTCATAGGCAATTTCTCCCCTGCTACTTTCAGACAGTCTCCAAATCCGGGATGAAGGGATCCTGCTTATTTCAGAACTCTTCCTTAAGATAATTTCAACTCAGCTTGTAGCTAACCTGGAACTATCCTGACTAAAAGTAATTCTCGGCTTATAACGGTCAATGACCGTTGAAAGTTACAATGGCACTGAAACAAAGTGACATGACCATTTTTCACAGTACAACCTTTGCAGCATCCCCATGATCATGTGATCAAAATCCAGGTGCTTGCAACTGGTTCATACTTATGACTATTGCTGTGTCCCTGGGTCATGTGATCACCTTTTGCGATCTGACAAAGTCAATGGGGAATTCATTTAATGACCGTGTTACTAACTTATCAACTGCAGTGATTCCCTTAACAATTGTGGCAAGAAAGGTGGTAAATGTCTCATTTAACAAAATAAATTATGGGCTGAATTGTAGTCATAATTCAAGGACTACCTGTACATAGGATTTGATTCATTTGGTGAATTGGCTTTTCTTTTGTTCTGCCCTGGCTTCTTTGAAACCAAAATAAACCTGCATTTTATTCTACGCTGTATAAAATGTATAAACTTTATGAGCTGTTTGTGTTCTGTAGGTCTGAAAACCTGGTTTGTTCCATCTCCTGACTCCTAAAACAAGTCTTTCCTGGTGGAAGGAGCGAAAGTAAAAAAAAAAAAAAAGTTAAGATGGTGTATGCAGCCATACAACCAAAGTCCTGCCCCTTTGTCCAGGTATGTAACATTGACCCACACTTATCTCACATTATTTGATCACCATCCTGATTGTGATCACCTTGATAAGTTGATCACCATAAACTGATATGTCATTTCACTTCACGGGCTTCTAAATGCTGTACAATATGGGAAGGCAACAAAATGAGATAGTAGCCTTGATTTCTATGATTTTCTTAAATAGATATTTTGTCTTCCCGGCTTTATTCTCCATTTCATTGCATTGCTCATTGGATTCAATTTATAATAATTCTATCATCTGGGGGTTGTAACTGCACAATAACTTTGACACCCTTTTGGTACCAGGGATGGCTATAATATTTTTTTGATAATTTTTTGTCTGCAGTAAAACCTCTGGTGCACTTCTGATGTGAAGTGACTTATTTTGATTCACTGATATAATAATAATAATAATAATAATAATAATAATAATAATAATAATAATAATAATAATAATAATAATAATAATAATAATAATAATAAAAAAAATAAAAGTTGGAAGGGACCTTGGAGGTCATCGAGTCCAACCCCCTGCTCAGGCAGGAACCCTACACCATTTCAAATGGCTGTCCAGTCTCTTCTTAAAAACTTCCAGTGTTGGAGCATTCACCGCTTCTGGAGGCAGGTTGTTCCACTGGTTAATTGTTCTAACTGTCAGGAAGTTTCTCCTTAGTTCTAGGTTGCTTCCCTCCTTGATTAGTTTCCATCCATTGCTTCTTGTCCTGCCTTCAGGCGCTTTGGAGAATAGTTTGACTTCCTCTTCTTTGTGGCAGCCCCTGAGATATTGGAACACTGCTATCATGTCCCCCCTCGTCCTTCTCTTCATTAAACTAGACATACCCAATTCCAGCAACCGTTCCTTATATGACATGTCACTCTACTGGTGTGGAGTATATTTGTAGGATCAAAACTTTCCTTTTGCATCTGGTTCAGCAGCTGGTTATCCTTTTGGTTTTAATCCAGGTATATCATGGGCACTACTTTTACTCACGCTCTCTAGATACTTTCTGATCAAGGGAATTCATGTTCCAGTATCTTGAGTCCTGTCATTGTCATTGTCCCAATTGTGAATGTTAATTTGATTTTCTGGGCAGCATATTGCAAGGGGTTGTCATTTCACGTGGATTATATCTCCTCTGCACCGATAGTATTATCCAGGCTAGTAATAAAAAGTCTGCAACCAAACAACCAAGTTCAGAAAGCATCAATAACACAACAGTTCAACCCTGAACTACATATTCTCTACTACTGGTTTGTATTTATTCTGTTCCTTCACCTATAGCCTGCTTATTGGGAGTTCCTTCTGGGGATTTATGCTTCCAGTGGCATAGCTCATGTGCAAACCCCTTCATAGCTGCAAGGTAACAATCAGTACCTTGCTAATCCTTAATTAATCCACCAAAAACACATTTCCATCATTGCTTCCAAAGAGGAAGAATGGTAATCAACCATCTGGGCATTATATTTAATTTGTAGTATGAATGTTACCATTTACAGAATGGAATGGAGTGGAGTAGAGTAGAATAATAGAGATGGGAGAGACCTTGGAGGTCTTTTAGTCTAACCCCTTGCTCAAGCAGAGGACCTTATACCATTTCAGACAAGTAGTTGTCCAATCTTGTCCAAGAGACTTAATTTATAGTCTTTTGTCTAAAACTAGAAGTTGTAATGAAGTTGAAATGTTTATTTATTTATTTATTTATTTATTATTTAAATTTATATACCGCCCTATCTCCCTTACGGGACTCAGGGCGGTGAACAGGCAATAATAAAAATCACAATAAAATTGAATAAAAAGCCTGCTCTAAAATACCCCATATAAAACCCCTAGCAAAGCCCAATCAAAACTACGCCAGGCCGGCCGCATGGAATAGATGGGTTTTCAAGGCTCGGCGGAAGAGGCGCAGGTCCATAGTTGTACGTAGGTCGGGGGGTAGGTCATTCCAGAGGGCAGGAGCTGCCACAGAGAAGGCTCTCCCCCTGGGGGTCGCCAGCTGGCATTGACTGGCCGATGGCACCCTAAGGAGGCCCTCTCTGTGGGAGCGGACTGGTCGAAGGGAGATATTTGGTAGGAGGCGGTCTTGCAAATACCTAGGTCCATTGCCATGGAGCACTTTAAAAGTTGTTACTAATACCTTGAAGGGCACCCAGAAGGCCAAATGTTACGTGGAAGGTGATGACTATGTGTTTATGTTCATATTTATGTGAGTGGACATGTACACATAATATCTAAACCTGCTAATCCTGTTTTTCAACCTTATTACTCTCTGCTTTTAAAGCAAAGTCAGCTAGATCTTTCTTGCATCCATGTCTTCTTTCTGTTATGTCCAATATGGCTATTATATTATTCACAAGCTAATAGGATGGCATCTGGTTCAGCCATAGGCAGAATTTTCTCAGCTTCAGTTCTACACCCACCACAATCATAATAATGGTATGCAGCCTAATGCTTTAAAAACAAAGCTCTGTTCAGGATTTAGTTCAGCTTTCTTAAAATACTTTGGATTGTTGTGTTGTGGATGTAGAACCATAACTCTTATTATTTTCGGCCAATGTAGTCATGCTGTCTAGTAATGATAAGAATTACAGTCCTTGAATAAAGAAAGAGTTCTAGATGGGGAAAGTTGATCTGGAATTTCATCACTTCCTTTTTGCACAAAGGGAGAAGATATAGCGATAAGGAAAGGAAACTAGCTGAAAGCAGAAGGAAAAGGTGGAGAGAAATTTACTTGTGTTATGCCAATTAGGGAGCAATCTAACAGTAAAGCAAGGACAGATTTTGAAATCTTTATGTATAAGGAAAAAAAATAGAACATTGAAGATAGAATATTTTGAGAGGAGGAACAGCAGACGAGTTTTATGTTTTGTTTTATTCTGAGTAGTCTTTCCCCAAGCTGTTT
>NW_015388821.1:41831-98240 GCF_001527695.2 Protobothrops mucrosquamatus
ACAACTAATTTGGAATATACATTAAATATGTCTTCAGTTTCAGTTGTAAAGTAAATTATATGTTATGGGATATTTCAGCAATATAATTGGTTAGAAATTAAAATTATATCACCCTTCTTAAAAATGCCATGTGCATATGTTATTTTCCATTGGCACCATACAGTAGATCCTCTGATCTGGGCACAGGTCATTTTCTTGAAATTAATGACAAGCTCAGTTTAATGATCCTTGACTGTACTTTGGTTCATCAACTCTTCTCAGCTGGTTATTCATTCCCTGGAAGAATCTTGAGTTGCAGTTATTAATCTCAGGCAAATTACCCAAATCAATGAAGTTTACACCGAGGAACCTCTTAACCTGTACAACACTCTGATTGCCATTCAGACATCATTACAGGGCTGCTTGTAAAAGGTTGTATTCTAAATTACATAGAAGTAAGCTAACTTTACTAGTGTAACCTGTATGAAGAGAAATGCAGAATTTTAAAATCTTGCTACATTCTGATGTGATTTTTTTTTTAAAAAAAACTGTAGGGTTTTATTTGTGTGCAGCTAGTATTACCTTCAAATATATTTGCGTGTGTGTATGTGTGTATTTAACTGTGGATGTGAAAGGACTGTGACTCACTGACAACCTCCTTGCATGTAGAAGTTGTTAGATTTGTCCCTTCAAGTAGGGCTAGAGGTCTCCTTCCAAAGAATGGCTTGGTGAAAGGCAAATTTCTGTTATGTTCATGTCCCTACCTATCGTATAATAGAAACAGAAATGATGAAGTAGATCAGACATGATCTACTCCCAGAATTTCCCATGTGCTGGCTGGGGAATTCTGGGAGTTGAAATCCACCCATAGGTTGTTGGATCCACTGAAGATCTATGCCTAACCAGCCAATTACTCTTCCTGTCACAATTGCCCATCCTAAGCCGAGCTTCGCATTTGCTAGCTGCCAGTCTGCCATGGAAGTATGGGGTGAGGGAGCCGGAGGGGGAGGGGGGAAGTAACTACTCATTGTGCCTTCCAGAAACACCGTCTCAAGGTCAAAGTCCTGGGAATGGAATGTAAGAGACAGTTACCAAAACAATTTGTTCAAGTGTAATTGGACAATGAGGACTATCAAGGGGAGGAACCGGGAAGGAACTCGACAGGGGAAGTTAACTGGGGAAATTTGGCACGCAAATCTTTAGTTCTGGCTTTGCTTTACTGTAATCCACTGGCTTTTAATAAAAGTATGCCTTTCATTGCGAAGGTCGAGGGTCTTTCTTTGCTAAGGGACCAAGTTGTACCCCCAGCAAAAGGAGAACTACAGTTTCCACATGCCTGAACAGCAGCAAGATAGAAAGGGTGCTATGGTTTTGATATTGGGAAATTATTGACAAAACATCTAGAAAAATATATGAAGTTATCTCTCCTGTTCAATCCCTCATCAATATCCCCTGCCATCTTATACAATGTTTGCAGCGGGTTTAAGCATGCAAGTTTTAATTCCTGTAGTCTGAACTCTCCTGAAGAAATTTGACCAGCAAGATGTTGTAGGTCTATGTTGTGTTCTCTTCCTCTTTTCAAATATTCTAACTTCATTATTTTCTTCCCTGCTGCAATAGCATCATTTTCAAAGTCTGCTTATTCAGCTCTGCAAGAACAGTAATAGCTTTAATGCATAGAACAGCCAGATGTCAAGATCATTCTAAGATTCAGTGCAGGAATTCCCATGATAAACTTCAAATGAATCTGACTGTTTGCAAAAGGGGTTTGAAATGATGGCTCTTATGGATCCTCATAATTCCCAGTGCTAAAGGGATTGCCATTAATAGCTCAGCTCTTGTCAGACTCACCAAAGAGAGGCATCCACTATGCTTGATATTATACAAATGATTAGCTGGCTCTTTAGGGTTACATATTCTTGGCCGTCGTCAATCAAAAATCATTAATGTAGCTCCTGAAACTTTATGGAAGAGCTATGATGTTTTTAAAATCAATTTGAATAGAATAAAACTTTCAAATAGGGCCACTTTGCCAGATGTGACAGTTCAGACATCAAATCAATCCAGAATTAATTCTTGATTTTGATTTGATGTGTATTACCAAATGACTAAGTGATGGCAGAAATAACAAAGTATTTCTCGATCAAGCAAAATGAAAAGCTATGGTTTATGCTTATTATGGAATGGCATAATAAGGTGTCGGTGGGTGTTTCACTAAAATCCATCTCCAAAGTTGGTCATGATCAGGAAGCAGAAAAAGTAATAAGAAAGAAACAACACAGCAAGCAACTTGATCATCCATGGCTTGTGTCTATTGAAGATGAAACTATGATATGTTTCTACATATGGCTCCTGCCAATCTTGACACATGAACTCAGCCAAGGTGGATATGTGTGACATCATTTTAAATTTGTTTTACTGTTGGCTTGTTTTGCCATGACCCATTTGACATATTAAGAGTACATTGAACTTCAATGGAGTATCCATATGATATCTGGATCCTAACAAAATGGGCAGTAGAAATAACTTTGAGGAGCAGGAGAAAGAACCACAACCCAAACAACATTCAGATAAAACAAAACAAAACACTGAGACTGGGGCAGAAATGTATTTTGAGAAAGCATCTTAGACAGGGCCCTTTCTAGTTCCACAAAGACAAAGAGAGTGAGGAGAGGGGAAACACATTAAGACTTGCAAGATCCTGTAACTACAACCTTGTAATAAGAATAGTAGCACAGATAACTCTGCTTCCCTCATCTGGTCACCCTGAAGGGCTGAGAGTAACTGTGCAGAAAATAGAGATGCTTATTCCAGAGTAGGAAGGAAATTAAATGTTCCCTGAAATTCAAATCTTCCCTTGTTCCTCAAGTCCCAGCCTCATAGCCATTTCCAGGGCAAAACAAAACCAAAGGTAACAAACTTGACAAAGAGGTTGAAATTGGCCAAAAGTGGCAGCCCGTTCAGGTTGCCAGAGATTCCATCCATTCATAAACAAAAGATCTTTCCCTCCATGAAACTGCCACTTTTGTCTATAAACACTAATTGAGCAGGAAATAAACAGAAAATTACAGTTCAGCAAGGTACCTGACATTAGAGGGTACCTGACTCTGGAGTGCCCCCTTTGGGAGAGCTGGTCAATTACACTTTCTAAAGATTCCTAAAGGGCCAGCTCTTGCAGGGAACCTTCAGAGAACAAAGGTAAGGTTTTCCTATATAAAAGGCATGTAGGGGAGGGCTTAGGGTGGCCACCTCCCATTGCTGACCAATACTCCGCCTGCATTCTGCTCTTGGAAATAAATTTCACCTCTGCTACAAGCAGCTGCCTATGTTCTACATTCTTTTTCTTGTCCCAGCTTGGAATGAGCTAGATTTCCTTCTAACACCAGTCTCAGTATCTGCTAGGACAGTTTAAGAATCAGGTGGAGTATGATTCTTGGCAGAAGGCTTTTGGGAAGCAAGGGGAGAAAGACTTTTAGAGGCAGTGACTCTTGCAATAAACAATCTCAGAGCGAATAGAATAGAATAGAATAGAATAGAGCTGGAAGGGACCTTGGAGGTCTTCTAGTCCAGCCCCCTGCTCGAGCAGGAGAACCTATAATTTATTTATTTATTTATTAAATTTATTTATTTATTAAATTTATTTATTTATAACATCTCAGACAAGTGACTGTCTAGCTTCTTTAAAATCTCCAGTGATGGAATGCCCACGATTTCTGGAGGCACAGGTTAATTGTCCTCACTGTCAGGAAGTTTCTCCTTAATTCCAGGTTGCTTCTCTCTTTCATCAGTTTACAACCATTGTTTCTTGTCCTGCCCTCTGGTGCTTTGGAGAATAACGTGACCCCCTTTTTTGTGGCAGCCCCTCAAATACTGGAATGTCACCCTTATTTTTCTTTTCTTTAGACTAGCCAAACCCAAGTCCTGCAGCCATTTTTCATATGTTTTAGTCTCCAGGCCTTTGATCATCTTAGTTGCTCTTCTCTGAATTTTTTCCAAACTCTCAACATTTTTTTTGTGATATGGTGACCAAAATTGGTTGCAGTATTCCAGGTGTGGTCTTACTAGGGTTTTATAAAGCGGTACTAATACTTTGTGTGATCTTGATTCTATGCCTCTGTTTATACAACCCAGGATGGTATTAGCTTAACTGAACTAAGGCTTGCAACAAAAATAACAAAAAAAAAAGCTTCTTTCAACATGTAAAAAACAAGAAAAAGGTTAAGGAAATGATTGGTCCACTAGTGGGAGAAAGTGGCACGAAGGTGACAAGCAACAGGGAGAAAGCAGAACTACTCAACTCATTTTTTGCATCTGTATTTACACAAAAGGAAAAAGCAGTCCAACCTATCAAAAACAGTACTGTAAAAAACAGATAGAAACACAAATTAAGATAGGCAAGAAAATGGTAAGTGAGCACCTGTCCACCCTAGATGAGTTCAAATCACCAGGACCAGATGGATTACACCCCAAGGTTCTCAAGGAACTGGCAGATGTGATCTCAGAACCACTGAACTATATTTTTCAAAGACCCTGGAGCACTGTGGAACTACCAGAGGACTGGAAAAGAGCTGATGTAGTTCCCATCTTCAAAAAAGGAAAACAAGATGGATCCAGGAAACTACAGACCTATCAGCCTGACCTCAATACCTGGGAAGATCTTGGAAAAGATAATCAAGCAACAAATCAGCGAACACCTAGAGGCAATCAAAGTCATTACCAAAAGTCATTACAAAGCGAACATGGGTTTATCAAAAACAGATCATGCCAGACAAATCTTATTGCATTCTTTGACCAGGTGACAAAATTAGTGGACCAGAGGAATGTTGTGGATATAATTTACTTGGACTTCAGTAAGGCATTTGATAAAGTAGATCACAACCTACTACTTGATAAGATAGAAAAATGTGGGTTAGACAGCATCACCACCAGATGGATTTATAGCTGGCTGACTGGCTGTACTCAGCATGTGGTCCTCAATGAAACTGCATCTACATGGAGGGAAGTGTGTAGTGGGGTGCCCTGGGGCTCTGTTCTGGGCCCAGTGCTCTTCAACATCTTCATCAATGATTTGGATGAGGGGATAGATGGGGAACTCATCAAATTTGCAGATGACACTAAGCTGGCAGGAATAGCGAATACTCCAGAAGATAGGGTTACGATACAGAAGGATCTTGACAGACTTGAACACTGGGCGCTATCTAACAAAATGAAATTCAATGGTGAAAAAAGTAAGGTTCTACATTTAGGCAAGAAAAACCAAATGTACAGGTATAGTATAGGTGGTACCTTGCTCAATAGTAGCAACTGTGAGAGGGATATTGGAGTCCTAGTGGACAATCACCTAAATATGAGCCAGCAGTGTGCTGCAGCTGCCAAAAAAGCCAACACAGTGCTAGGCTACATTAACAGAGGGGTAGAATCAAGATCACGTGAAGTGTTAATAGCACTTTACAATGCCTTGGTAAGGCCACACTTGGAATACTCCATCCAGTTTTGGTCACCATGATGTAAAAAAGATGTTGAGACGTCTGGAAAGAGTACAGAGAAGAACAACAAAGATGATCAGGGGACTGGAGGCTAAAACATATAAGGAATGGTTGCTGGAATTGAGTATGTCTAGTTTAATGAAGAGAAGGACGAGGGGGGACGTGATAGCATTGTTCCAATATCTCAGGGGCTGCCTTAAAGAAGGAGGAGTCAAGCTATTCTCCAAAATGCCTGAAGGCAAGACAAGAAGCAACAGATGGAAACTAACCAAAGAGAGACGCAACCTAGAACTAAGGAGAAATTTTCTGACAGTTAGAACAATTAATCAGTGGAACAACCTGCCTCCAGAAGCTGTGAATGCTCCAATACTGGAAGTTTTTAAGAAGAGACAGGACATCCATTTGTCTGAAATGGTATAGGGTTTTCTGCTTGAGCAGGGGGTTGGACTAGATGACGTCCAAGGTCCTTCCAATTTTTCTTCTTCTTCTTCTTCTTCTTCTTCTTCTTCTTCTTCTTCTTCTTCTTCTTCTTCTTCTTCTTCTTCTTCTTCTTCTTCTTCTTCTTCTTCTTCTTCTTCTTCTTCTTCTTCTTCTTCTTCTTCTTCTTCTTCTTCTTCTTCTTCTTCTTCTTCTTCTTCTTCTTCTTCTTCTTCTTNTAATAATATTATAATCTGGAACTTTTGGTTCCAATTGTGGTTGTAAGTTGAGACTACCTGTGTCTAGTTGGGTAATGAGTGATACTGTCCTCTTTTCTAAGGGACAATAAAAAGGGGTTTGTGAAGTGCAAATAAGGGCTTTCTTCAATGATTCTTTGTGGCATCTTTTGTCCCTGCTGCTAGACAGCTTCTAGGAAGCCTCAGTTTGCAGTGAAATAGCCATGAGGATATGTCCTTGGGCTATCCTCCCAACTGGCCCTGGCTTCTCTTTCTCAGCAAGTTGTCCATCCAATTCCGAGCAATGAAAAGATGGCTGTGGGTAAGCCAGGCTCACAGAAGGGCTGCCCTGATTCAAGAGGGTGCCCACATCAAAGGAAGGCCTTTACAAAGCAAGTACAATCGGTAACATTTGCATGGCTGCACTTAATCCGGCAGCTATTTGTTGCTCTGGGTTAGAAAGAACCCACGGACAGAAAGGAATCAAGGTCCTGAAGTTAGTTTGTGCCAGAATCCACAGATGGCCCTTTTCTCATACAAGAGAGCAGATTTCAGGAGAACAAGTAGGCCCTTTCCCCCCCCCCATCGTCTGTGCGGGAATGTGATGGAATTCAAGTGCTTTTGCCTGCAAGTGGGTAGCACCTGCAGGATTAAGAAGCATAATTTTCACCAGACTGGGCAAGGAGGAACTCTATTTCATCTGCTAGAGCTCATATCCTAAATATTTTCCCTTCCCATTTTTGTATCGGGGTGGGAGGGCTGAAAGCGAATGCTAGAAAGTGGATTGACCATAGAGTGGATAGGATATCTGTTGTTGTCAAAGTCCGAAAGAAAACTTGAGTTTGAGGATTGTTCCACACAGAGAATTTTCTTTCTTTGCAGCTTGACCCCCCTCCCACCCCTTGAACATTTCTGGATGGTAAAGAATGATAACTGTAAATTTTCAAATATGCTGAGTTGACACCACTTGGAGATGAGATTTCTTTGATTCCACCCTTGCTTCCCCTACATTTTTCCAGTGTTTGGGTGATCAACCCAGCATCATCCACAGGGGGGTGAGGCTGTCAAATGAGGCAAAGATGCTGGTCATGGCATTGCCATGGAAGGCCCACTTCTTTTGCATTTGTGTTGATTTTGCTTGCATGGACAAAATTGGCTAGGCTTTGATAGCAATGCTACAACCATTATCTTGCTTCTTTTGACACACATACTCCCTTCCCTTTCAGATTCTTTTGGATCAACCCATCAGACCACTGTAAGGCACAACTTATGTTTTCACAAAGCAAGCCCAAGCATAACCTCTTGAATGGTGTGATGTTGACATGAACGCCAATGATCTGTATTAGGCATTATAGGGAAAAGAAATTTCACCAGCAGTGATGAAGAGAAAAGAGTTGTAGTTCACCCAAGCGATCCACCCATGGCACTTAGAGCAAAATTACAATTGAGGTCCTTTCCACAGGCTGTCTGGATGAAAAGAGGATGAAAGTATCTGTAGAAGATGAAGGAAACAGGATGAACAGCAGATTGGATGTAGAAAACTAGTTGCAGATCACAGAGATGGTTGTAAGAGTTGAGCTGGCTGGTGAGGCAGGAATCTCTGATTCTTATGCCACAGAAACAAGGGACAGATGGCAGAAATCTTCAGGGTTGGGAAATGGACAGCCACATGGTGTTGATTCAAAAAGGCAGAGGGAGGGATCCCATTCAAGCCATAGGACTAATATTTATAAAGGACAAGATTCCTGAATGATATTAGTTGGAACATTTCTTATACACATGGCCTCTTAATTTTGTGTAGTAAGTCTATTTGAGCCTGCTTGGATAAAGAACAAGGAGATAGTCTAATTACCATACTAGGTATGAAGCCTTGACCTCTGTGATGTGGCAGAGTTCTGTGGCAGATTAGTAAAAATATACTTTAGGCCATTTATCTGCTGAGCTCAGTTTTGATACTGTCACTCACTTTTCATGATCTGCCTCCTTCTGCTTCCTCCACTTGGGCTCATGAACATGGGCATCCCCAGGCAGAGCTAGGTAATTGTGGCAAATAATGAAAAGAAAATGACATAATCATGCAAATTCTGTGACATATACTTGTCACAGATGTCAGGATGCATGGATGTAATATGATGGTGTCACCATTTGGACAGCATTGTGGTTTGCTGTGGGCACCACCAGCTATGTTCAGTATTGTACTTGTGTATTTCTACTTCCCCCTATATGCACCACCAGATTGGATTGTGTATTGTGTATTGTACTTGTGTATTTCTACTTCCCCCTATATGCACCACCAGATTGGATCCTTTAACCTTCTACATCAGTAGAATGGATTTGAGGACAAGCATAGTGCAGTGTAGAGTGATATGAATGGGAAGATGACTCTTCTGCCAATGTTGTGCATTGTGTTTGCACATTGTCCACTAGAGGATACGATCTACAGTGTCAGCAACATTCCTAGATATCTCATAGGAGACTCCACCAGAGGCTGAGCTGGGGCCCATCTGCCTCCATCACATGTGCTTTCAATAGTTTTTCCCCAAGTGAAAATTAGCAGGTGGAATATGCCATAAAAATGTGGAATTCTTTTCTTCCATAGGAACTGCCAACATTTTGCAATTCCAGATGCTATTCAGTCAAAGACCAGATGTTGTTGGAAGTTGCTCTCTAACTGTACAATATGATTCTCTCACAGCATATGCAACAATTGCAAACTTCTTTTCCTACGAAAGTTATTTTACAGAAATGACACTAACATTTTTCATTCACAGAAGAGAGTCACGCATGACTGATATGCTGAAGTCTCATTAAACTGCATCTAAGCTACCTTTTAGCCAGTGTATCAGATGCTTGATAATATCTGATTATTGATTATTATTGATAATATCTAATTAAGGATAGGATTATTGACTGAACAGATGATATATCTGATATTTGATACAACAAATATTTCAGGGTTTTGTTTTTATCCTGGCTTCGGTCTAAAGAAGAAAGCCAGCAGAGCTGTTTCACATGAGGCATGCTATATTTTCCTGTGTATCTTTCCTTTTAAGACACATGCATTAGAAATTAGAATGATTTAACTTAGATAAATCTAGCTGAAAAAGGAGAAGGAGGGAGAGGGAGAGGGATATGAGAAGAAGGAGGAGGAAAAGGAGAAGAAGAAGGATTTCACAATCTGTAAATGAATGGCTATATTAATGGTTCTCAACCTTTTCTTCACCATGGACCCCCCTTTGAATACTTTTTGTGGCCACAGATCATGACCACAGACCACCAAGACTTAACTCAAGATTTAAATCATAACACATCTTCAAGACTTTGTTGACCTCTGTGATGACATCAAGGCCCCCCAGGGGTCCATGGACCACAGGTTGAGAACCACTGGGGTACATTATAAAAGGATAAAAAGTGCAATCTGTTTTATTTCAGGTAAGGGCATCTGCAGGAGGGTCAAAAAAGAAAACAAAAAATTGCTTTATTCCTTTTTTAATATGATTAAAAAGCAACTGTTTTTTTATTGTTCTTAGCATCCTGACTTTTTTTTAAATCTCTCCTGTGGATGCCCCAATACTAGCTTTAGAATAGAATAGAGCTGGAAGGGACCTTGGAGGTCTTCTAATCCAGCCCCCTGCTCAAGCAGGAGAACCTATACCATTTCAGACAAGTGACTGTCTAGTCTTTCAGATAAGTGACTGTCTAGCTTCATTTCAAGCAATTGGGTAAGACTGATCCTTCCACTAAGGATGGAAGTAGCAGTGAGATTATTTTTTTTTATTGTACTTGTATGTGCAATTTTTTAAAAACTCTTACATTTGAAACAAAAGTCTTACATTAATAATTATGTTTTGTATTTCAATTAAATGATTAACATTTAAATTTATTTACCAACAATAGGAAACGATCGGAAATCAAACATATAACTAGCGTATTTGGATCAAATTTTGAAAATATTAGCCAGTTGTAATTTCCAACGGTATTCCTATTTTGTAGTTTTTTTCCTTCTATTAAAAAAAAGCACATGATATCCATTTCTATTGTCCTCTGGTAAGTTTACAGAACAATGATATATAATTCAAAAGACATGCCATTCTTGAAAAGCTAATGCATCTTTCAAAAAACTGTGAAATGTACTTATGAAGTAATATTAATCTAAAAAAGTGACACTAAAACACAAGATTACAACATCTGGACATATCTTGCATTTTAAGCACCTAATTTCAACAGTTAGCTGTTTTCTGGAAAAGATACAACATTGTTCAACAAACATGAATATTTTTATTGGATCCATTGTAATTTTTAATCTACAGGAATATGATACATAGATGTGGTGTGGCACTGTAATTTGTCTACTGGATATTCCAATATCTAATTCCTTAACTTTTTATATTCTTAGACATTCAGTCTAGTGTGTGTTGCTGTAGGCTTATTATTTGTGAAGAGATAAGAATATCTGGATTGTGGGTCAAGATCTACAGAAGAGTGGGACTAGTGTCATGATACAAGCACTGCACTGTTTGTGGGCAGCACACAAACAAAAGGGGTGGAGCTTGGATTATGATGTTATGCCTGCCATCTTGCATACAGTATTGTGATACCCCCTGTGGATGGCACTGAAAGACCATATTGAATCCTACAATACAACAGGGGGTTCTGAAACTCAAGGACCATATTGAGATTTCATTGTGTTTTAACTGAAGATATTGCCACTCTGCCCCTCAAGTAACAAACAGACATGGCAATCTAATCTTACTACTTGATTAAATGCACAGACAGCACCCAAATTTTCCAACAAAAAGATAACCTTAGCTTTTGGATTATTTTACTTTAGCATGACCACAAGAAGCAAACTAAAATGTGAAAATGGCCTCCTAAGAGAATAAGGATAAGCCCCATCTTTTCCAAGGCAGAGTGTCCCTACATCCTCCAGTTTATACTGTCCCTGAATATCGACACCATCTCTTGGGAATTTTTGGTGCATGATCAACCGACATGGCGTACCCTGGTTTACCAGGGGTGCCAGACATATGAACACAGGAGGACAATCTTGGCACAAGAGAAGCGAGCACTCCGTAAAGCCAGAGCTGCAAATGCTGAAGCAACAGTGTCCACATTTCTCTGTTCAGTATGTGGCAGAACATTCCGTGCTAACATCGGTCTCATCAGCCATCTACGGACACACCGTTGATGGCCCACAATCCACAAGATGTCAAGGTCTTCATCGAAAATCGATGGACGAACAACATAATACTGTATACCAAATATGGTGGTGAAGATGGCAGAAAAGATTATTGGCAATTCACTTCCTTCTATCCAGGATATAGCATATAAGCTTTCTTGCGCTTGAGCAAGGTCCGCAGGATTTTCTGGGATGCTACACATCCTCTTCACGACCTGTTTTCCTTGTTACCTTCTGGGAGGAGGCTTCGTGGTATTTGAAGCAGAACATCCAGATTCAGCCACAGTTTTGTTCCATATAGCACCAACCTTGTGAACTCTCAAGTTTCCTCTTTCTGCTAGCAGGCAACAGAATTTCATTTTTAATGTGGGCCAGTATGCTCACAGTAAAAAATGACAATAAAAGTTATCTTATCTTATCTATCTTATCTATCAATTGTAACATGGCCCATGATGGCATGTTTCTAGTAAGCAAAACACGCCACTTATTAATTTGAGAAAGATGATATACTTTATGCTATAAACCTAAATCCAGAAAATTAAAGCTCTTTTACTGACAGTGAATGACAGCAAAGTAATGGAAAGCAGAACCCATACAGCTTATCCTGTTTTCATTAAATAAGCTGTCCTTACATACAGTGTAGGATGTTACCTTTCATCAGTACTGAATGACAGCTCATTAGAAGAAGAAAATGGAAAGTGAAAAATTGAGCTTCATATTAAATATTAGAAGACAAGGCAATGTTGTCCTGCATGCTTAATAAATTTACATTTGAAGAAGGGAAAGGCATTAGACAGCTTTGTTTTCTTAGGTGTAAGGAGAAATACAGAGGGACGGTGTATTGCAGAAAAGAAATTAATCCTTGGATGAAAGCGGTGACAAATTCAGACAGGATCAAGAAGAATAAGGACATTTCAAGGACAACAGATCAGAATAGTTAAGCTATGATCTCTCTAGAATTAATTCGCTTTACTGGACAAAAAAAAAATAAAGAGTGAGAAAAGAAAATATAGATTATTTTTTTCAAATATGGAGATGATTATTAAGAATATCAAGGAGAACCAATCAATCAGTTCTGGACCAAATAAAAGCTGACTGTTCCCTTAATAAGTGAGGAAAAACATATTTTGTCCTTGTGATGGGTTGGAATGCATAATTATGCTTCCTAGGTTGAGGAAGGTAGAAGAAGGGGAAGATGACAGATAGGTGAATTGACAGGATCAGGGTGATTAATGGAATATTTTTGGAAAAGCTCTGATTTGCTATTGGGATCAGGTAGGGATGACAAGCTTTTGTCTGGATCATCACCAGGAGCCAAGCCTGATTTGATGGCACTGAACTAACTAAGGAATCTGGTTGCTTTCAGTATCCAAAACAAGGTATATCCAATAAGTTGCAGAATATCTTTTAAGAATTTTCTCTGAACAATGGGTACCAAGTAGTGTGAAGGCCTTCGTTGTGTTGGTGCCCCATCTTTAAAATTCCTTCCCCAAGAGTGCACTAGTGAAATATAACTTATGATTATTTAGTTTCCAAGCTAGTTTGGTTCTACAAAGATTTTTTTTTCAGCTTTATACTTAATTCCAAGCTTTATCTATTCTTTTTTTTTTTAATTAGGCGAGTGTAGATGTTTTGGGGTTATATTTTCCTTTGCTACGTACATCTAGGTTTGGGAACATTAAAAGGTGGTCATATGAAAATATGGTCCTATTGATCTCGATACTTCACCTTTGAATTCCTGCTGTTCCAGCAACTCTTAAGGGCATAGCTGCAGGGGTTAATTGAAAAGTTGGCACCTCTAGCAGGTTTCCTCTCTTGGATTAGAGAATGAAAGGAGCTACGCCAAGGCTTCTTTATGATTAATTTAATGAGCAGTAGCCATTGTCTCTGTTGTAGCTCAGCTACACCAGTGAAGAAAGAACTTTAGACAGGAGGACTCAGAAACACACACACACACACACACATATATATATTGTCAAATAAGGTGAAACGAAGAACATATGTCTAACCATCTGACAATCTGAAAACTGTGGTGTTATGAAGGATCTAAATATATTAAAAAAAAATTGTGAATGAACAGTTATAATTCCTTAAGAAGTCATCTTGGGGAAATTTACTTATAGATTGTATATGCTTTAGCAATCTATTAAAGAAAATGCCTGGATGTTTGTTTTTATCCATTTAAATCTGAGATTGTGCTAAGAAAGCTATTCTTTATGCATTTAAACATATTTTTATATAAAGACAATTACCCATGGGGGGGTTTCCTCTTTTATTCTCCTAGGAAAAGTCCTAATAGTGACTGGAAGACATTCTGTTGGGTCCCTATGCAGTTTTTATTTCAGATAGTTGCAGCCTTTCCAACCTCTCACAGAAGTACATACTTGCACACAGTATAACAAAATAATTTGGGAAGAGCTTTGGAATGGTGGACAGCACAGGCTTTGACACAAAAGATTTTAAAGAATTATAGGTAGGGATGGGCAGACCTCTGAATAAAAATTTGGGCAGCTACTCCTCGGTCAAGTAAGCAACTCTGAGGAAGTAAGATAAAGAAGTCTCTGATAAATTGAAAGATAAAAAGGACAAGTATAGAAAGTGGAAAGAGGGGCACATAACTAAAGCAGAATATCAGCAAATAGCCCGAGCCTGCAAAGTTGAAGTGAGGAAAGCTAACTAAGGCTTGTGCCCAAAGTCAAAAATAACAATAAAAAAAGCTTCTTCCAACATGTAAAAAACAAACAAAAAAAGTTAAGGAAATGATTGGTCCATTAGTTGGGGAAAGTGGCAAGAAGGTGACAAGCAACAGGGAGTAAGCAGAACTATTTAACTCGTTTTTTGCATCTATCTGGACAGCCATTGTCTAAAATGGTATAGGTTTTCCTGCCTGAGCAGGGGGTTGGACTAGATGACCTCAAAGGTCCCTCTGACTTTATTATTATTATTATTATTATTATTATTATTATTACTACTACTACTACTACTACTACTACTACTACTACTACTAGCAATTTCCTATGCTTCCTGTATACTCAAATGATTTATTTACTTAATTATGTCTTTGAATTTTGACTGCCCAATTAAGGTGGATATATCTCTGTGTGCATATGCAATTAGAAATTATGTTGCCAATTAAATACCTAAGAGTAGCTATCTGTAAAACCTAAAGTTCTGGAAATAGAATCTTCCAAGGAATACATTTTGTTTCTCCTCTAGACCATGGCATTCCATGTGTTCTGAAGATTCTACAGCAGATTTCTGAAGTTAATTCTCCACATTGGAAGAGATTCTTGGTGTTCCAGACATAATACCCCTGATGAAAAAAAGCTTGTTTCAGTGATGGACAACATATGGATGCATATAAGACTGAACTGAGCTACAAATATTTGCTTTGCAACATGTTCTTGTAGTTAAAGAGAACATATTTAAAAAAACATCTGCATCTCCATGCAGTAATAAAAATGTTCAGCATATTTCTAATAAATATACACTTTTTCAAGCATGAAAACCATATATGTGGATTCCTGTCAATTATGAATAATGAGTTCACTGGCTGCTTTCCCGAAGTGTACTAGAAGGACTTCTCCAACAGCTGTGATCAAGATGTCCAAAAGTTTTTATCAGCATTTTGTTTACTGTAATATTTGTAAGCCAGACCTGCCATTTATCATGCCTTTGAAATATTTTATATACAGGGTGTTTAATTTCCTTAAAATGAGACAGGAAGTTAAGTAACAAAATTGTACACAGATCTGTCTAACACATCCCCATCCTTGTGTCTTCCAGCCTTGTAATTATCAATCAGCATAAAATTATGAAAGTAAAATCCAACACATTTGGGAGTCACTTGGTCAAAGAAGATTGGCCCTAATCTTCTACTTCCAGTGCAATTTGCTTCCATTCTGAAACCACCTGAAATCAACTTGTCCAATTTATGCAATGGTATCACAATTTACTTTCCTTTTTTAAATTAGTTTTATTCATTTATAACATACAATGTGAAAATACAAAGGCAAATAGTAGGGGACAACAGTAGAAAAAGAAAAACAAAAAAGGTGTGAAGAAAGGGAGGGAAAGAAACAAAAGGCATTGACTTCTGACTCTCTCTGTTGCAGTAAAATCAGACATTAAACTCAAATCTCAACTTTTTACATTTCTATAGTCGTATGCACTAGCCATTTCTGTATCGGCAAATCAGTATAACTGGTAAAACCCAAAATCATAATATCATTTTTTTCCACCTCAAGCACAAAGTCCAGAAGCGGTTTCCAAGTAGAAACAAAAGTACTTATGTTCTATTCTTTTATCAGCACAGTCAATTTGGCCATCTCTGCTAATTCCATCAGCTTTTGTAACCATTCGTCCATGGTAGGAATCAAGGCATCCTTCCACTTTTGTGCATTGAGCAATCTTGCTGCCATCACCATATATAAAATCAGAGTTCCAATTTTTTCCCCAGTTCTCTTTCCATTAGACCCAAAAGGAAAGTTTCTGGTTTAATCTTTCAATTCAATCTGTTAGGGAACTGAAAACCAGTATAGCATTGTGACTGAAGTTTTAAATTCAATCTGGAGAAAGTCAGATTTAAGTTCTCACTTGATTATGGGCTAATTATGGATGACTTTGGACCAATCTTTCTCTGACCCACTTACCACACAGACTTATTATTGTGGTGATAAAATGCAGAGACATCTACTGTGTATGCTGTCTTGAACTCTAAAAGGAATGGCAGAATACAAATGACTGTTGGATGCACTAATAAAAGTTCTATCTCCATATTTATTATTATTTTCCTTAATTTCCTCTAAATAGCTAGAACAGTGAACATTATTGTTCAATACTTACGAGATAGTCTTAGCAAAGTGATAGTGATTGCTGAGGCATTTTTCTAGCAGTTTAATGAAGGTCTGAGCCAATATCAGTGTCAACCAATTACTAGATGTTTAAATTTAAACATTCTCTGTTTCCATCCTCTAGTTCATCTGAAAAGTGACAAATCTGACATCCCTTCTAGCAGGTTTGCTTATACCACCACCAATCTCAACAGTTAAACATAGAAATCTAGTCATAATGGCTAGTTTATAGTAGTGCTGTTCTACACACCCAGGCAGTTGGGTCACTACAAAAAAGTATTCATAGATTAACATGGGTTGCAAGCACAGTCACAGTGTCACTGTTAACATAAACAGGAACGTGAATAATAGAGGCTGAAGCTTATAATGATGTAATTCTGATAACCTTTTGGTTAATCAAGACATTATGCAATACACGACATTATGCAATACAAATAACTATAACTATAACAATTATAATTATAACTATGCACACATGCATTTACATACATATACTGTACATATATGCTACCATATTGAAATAAAGAAGCAATTGCCCTTAATATAAAATTTAAGTGTTTGGTAATTTATACCAATTTCTTGATCTGACCATAATACTACATATCTGACAAAAAGCCCCATTTATTTGGCAGTGGCAGAGTATGGCACAAAGAAAGCTATGAAAGTGAGAATTTCACCCATTTGAAATTTGGATGAATCCCATTTGACAGCATCTCTTTGAAAATGAAAAGATGATGAAAAGCAACAAGATAGTCAACACTGCTTGAGAATCTCTGGTAATTGGACTCATCCTTCCTCCAGTAAAAACCCAAATAGGTATCTTGGAAATGAGATAAGGTGAAAGATAGGTAATGTTTGGAGCAACAAGGCCTCAGTGGATTCCAGTATAACAGGAAGAATTAAGGCTTAAGCAATAAAAAGAGTGCAGCATTGTCCTAAGCCTCATAATTTTTTGCAGTTGCAATAGAGCCAAAGGAGTTGATTTATAGCATAGGCCACTCTTCTCTTCCTTTGAAAATGTTCTAGGAAGTGTTTACGAAAAGAAGGTATATTGGAATGCAAAATGTATTTGTACGTTTTATCCACAAGTTTTGTTTGCCATGTTGCAAAGATGTCTGGGTAATTCTTTATCACTTTTGCAACATACCCTCCATCTCATCGCTAATCCGCTGCTGAGATAGGCTGAAGATAATGTAGCTGTTCCAGGAGAAAATGAGTCCTTTTCCTGATACCACAGCACAATAACTTCCATGTGGACATTCTAGGGAGGGTGAAGCTACTGGATATTGACAAATAACTGAGCTCCAAATGATTGGGCAGACCTATTGTAAGATCACCATTTCTGACAGTACCTCCCAACCTCAACCCACCATACACTCAGGAAAACAATTTGTGGTTGGTTTTCCTAACAGTTGGTATCATTGGGTGGATGCAGAAAGGGGGGGGGGGAGAAGGCAAGGAACCATCGAACATTGCCCTGAATCTACCCTGCATTAAACAATGTGAGGACCATGCTACTATACTGACTGGCATTATTGCTGAAGTATGGTAAACATGGGTTATGAAAGTAATGTTTTGAACTTGACATATTTCTTTTCTGACTGAAGGACAGGAAAAAAAAGCAGGTTAGCATGACTGTGAGAAAGCACAGGCACAAGCCCTCTGATGGTCAGAAGTGGACCCAAGGCAGCAAAAAGCAGGTCAGCTGTTTTGTTTAAAGCTGCTTCACATGTGACAACCCCTAGAGTTTTCCCAATTCCTTTAATTATTGTAAAGAATCTAGCTATGTTGGAATTTAAGTCAAAGATCTCTGTCCCAGTTCTGAGCAATTTTGATATGAAAAGTTTTTTGCAACAAATTGATCAAAGTCTAATTATTTCCACATACCAGGAAAAAAAAGAGCACAGGTGACATCCTTTCCTGACCAACCACATGCTAGAAAATCTGGCCAATTTGGGCTATTTTTTCCTTAGATGAAAAAAACAGATAACTCGTCATCGAATAGATTAAGATATAGTGTTGAGATATGGAGGCAAACGGTGATCATTCCTTCAAAAGCAACTGAAGAAGTGTGTGTGTGTGTGTGTGTGTGTGTGTGTGTGTGATTGAGAATCTCACATTTAGACAAGATGTGACAGGTGGCTGAAAGATGTCAATATCAACAAAACAATGGGATGGGAGAAATTCGCAGAGAAAAGACTGAGCAGAAAAGAGAATACAAAGTTCTCTCCTGGAGCAGTCAAAGACCAGATGGTAATGAAATATGTGTCGGCTTCTATCAGCTGCACTGATGAGCCCTCCTTGCAAACACACAGAGACCCAGGCTTACAGAATGGGTTGTTTGTGGGAATTGGGGGAAAGGGGGGAAGGAACAGATGCTGCAATTTCTCCCAAAGCGTCCAAGTGTGCTACACACGCTGAATTGCCTGGAGCACATTTCCCAAAGCCCTTCTTGGCAACCGTGTGCCCCTGCAACACCTCCAGAAGAGAAACTCTGGGTCTGTGTGCTGCCATGATCTCTTCACTTCGGTCCCATCTGTTGCCCAGCTGTGAAAAATATCTGCTTGTAGTTAGAAATGGAAAGAGGCAGGGAGTCAGGTGGCCCTTGTGGGTGCTGTGATGAGTTAGCAGAATTCCTGCTGTAGAATTGAGAAGCAGGATAATCTTTCGTGAGTTTATGGCAAAATAAGCTAGTAAGATGTTGATATTCATTTGGGTTCAGGATGTTATGGTTATGTTCAGGGACTACAAATATGGACCTTATTAAGTTTTGTCTTTTTAACTGTAACCTTCCCCCTCTTTTTCTCACATCCTGTAATTCCTCAATCCATCTTTCTTTTCATCTATCCTTGATTTGAGTTTGTTAACATTTGCCATCTTCAGCATACTAAACAGCAATATAATCATGTTAGATGTGGTAAAAAAATTGTTTACTTTCTTTAGTGCATCTGCCTGCATTAGTGATTGGAGTTACATTGCACTCTTGACAGAATTGGTATTAATGCTGGTGGTAAACAGTCCGTGTGCAATTAATTTTGGAGTCTGGACTAACATGGCAATGAGTCCTCCTTTACTCAGTACCAAAGTGATAAACCTCCACATCCTAAAAAGAACAAGGTAAAATAGATAAAACAAAATATTGGTAACTGAAGCTGAAGCAATAGGAGCAATCTTCTCCTAAGTATAAACAAAAACATGCATTCAAATAAGAATGGCAGGTACCTAGAACTGAAATATTATTGGCAATATCACCCAAACCAGAAATCTTTGTCAGAAATGCTATCTGTAATAAGTGAGAAGAAGACCAGGCAGTTGTTTGGCTAGGCAAACTCCTTGATAGAGGATAAGGGAAAGGAGAGCTTCCTTCTGGTGAGCCCTGAGGGGTTATGATACTTTGGTGATTGTCACAGCATCAACTAGAAGATTGGTGAGCTGGAGACAATGCTCTGTTGAGTGTGTATATGTGTGTGTGTGGGGAAGAGGTTTCACTCATTTCCTCCTTCTCAATTAGTTTGTACATAATGTGCTTTTCTTAGTTAAAATTCTCGATAGTGTTGCTCATCTATGTAAAACATGAAGTGGCTTTCAGTAATACTATAAAGCAATGTTATAAGGAGCTGTTCAGTGGTTATATTAACTGAGTATTGAAGTTACCCTAATGCCTGAGTCACAGAAATCCTGTTGTCCCAACTTAAGTACTATCCTAAATAGCAATAGATTCTTCTACTTAAAAATCACTGAAACCTTCAGTGACAGTGATGGGACAAGAACACCCATCGATTATGGAGAAACATAGAGCAACTGTCCAGAGAGACAATGTCCCTTATATTGGGGATCACAATCACTTGTCCACCATATTACCATTTTACTAGGATTCAGCTTTAGCTTATTAGCCCTCTACTGACTTCAAGTACCAGTCAAGCTATTGCTAGACTGATTCAGCCAAATGCCATAGAGAAATGGGCTGCTATTTAGGAAGTAAACTTGGATCCAGATCTATGCCTGAGAAATGAATGGCTGGTTGGGATGGTTACTGTCCAGAAGTAAAATAGTTGGCAGGGAAATAATTCAGCACTGAAAAGAAAGAAAAAGAACAATGCTTTTTTAAATTTAACTAATTCAGAAATATTTCAATGGAGTTACAGAGTTAGATTAAAGTACTGCTAGGAATGAGAGATTCTGGCTATAATTATTTCCATTTCAAAAATATGTATTTAGGAGGCTGAGTTTTGAAATAGTATTAACCCCTTCATGAATAAAGTACACCCCATCAGTAACATCATTAAGAATCAAGACTTCCCATGCTACTTTGGTTATTATTGTCAATAGCAAGTTCCATTGCAAGTTCCATAAAAGACATTTGATTCCATCATGGCAAAATTGGTGTGTTTGTGGGGGGCATTTCATATCAACAATGTGCTGAATCAGACCAAAATCTCATCGTCCACTACTGTAAACTAAGATGGATGGCCTTAAGAGAAAGTGTCTTTTCACCAATGGGAGTCATTTGTGGACACCTTGCTTAGAAATATTCTCTTAGTGCCTACGTTAGTCTTTTTCATGCCAAAACTTAATATTTCTTTATGCAGTTACAAATCAAGTTAGTGTTGTTAGAACTCTATACTGTTTTATAATGGTAGTCTTATAATAATGGCATTTTGTAGTTGTTAACATTGTTATTCATTCCGCATTTACTTTTTGCACTGTTCTCTGTGTAGTTTTTATATCGCTTTACTTTATATAAATGGATTTTTAATTGATTTCTTCGAACCAAGAAAGTGCAGTTATTAGATGATTTAGGTATATAATCAATATTATCTTTATTTATAATGTGTACACTTTTACATTATAAAATTTATGTTTCTATATAGTTTATATTATCCTTAAATATGGCTGTTTTGATACTGGATCCATGAGGGAGGTAAAATAGCTCACAAATAAATGTGTTAATCATAATTAGTTAACAATGTTGTCAAACAAATTTACTTTAAGATCTTTCTACCTTAACAATTGAGTATTCCAATAATCATAAATCTTTCAGTATAGTAATACATCGATAATATTTTTAATGAGATTGGGGTGGGGGAACAGTTGTTTTCAATCAGCTTGGCAGCCTAGTATACAGCATACTTATGAAACATATTAAATTGACTAGCATTGTTCTGCCAACAAAACTATGCATTAGATCAAAGAACACATGTTTGAGTCAAGTGCAAGCTTCATATACTGTTACATTCCACAATATAATAACTGGCAGGCTAGAATTCCATGTGATTGCTCCAATCGCCAACATGTGATACTCCAAAGCTACTCAGATGCTCCAAGAAAATGCCAGCTCTACCAAGGCACCATGTTGAGAGGTAATGGAAAGTTAGTAGGTTGGATATGCAAGGTCTAAATTTATGTTGTTGCTCAGTCATTCAATTCAATTACAGGTAGTCCTTGTTTAGTGGCCATAGTTGAGATTGGCAACTGCAACTGTACTTATGAGTTGGAATGCTCACTCAGGTGTTTGCATAATTAGAAGAAGGAATAATGTTTTTTCATTCATTGGAGAGAAAGGGATTACAGAAGAGTAAGCAGGCACACAATGGAGAATACACATTGAAAGGAATGTGTGGAACTGGTTCTTTGCCAGCAGTTTGCATAGACAACTCATGGCTTCCTGAATGCACTAACAAATTTTTTTCCCAATGTATATTCCTCATTGTAATCCTTTCTTCTCCAATTTCTCCATTCTGCGAGTGGGGATAAAAAGAATAAAAACAGGTCAGGCACAGAACAATACATACTAATTAATTGTAATGACCAACACATGATGGAGAGAGAGATTGCAAAGGTTGCAAATACTTTCCTTCATCACAAAGTCATTTTTTTCAGCACTATTGCAACTTCAAATGTTTTCTATATAAGGTAATCAATAAGTGAGGTCTATCTGTAATCATATATCAGTCAGTGATGCTCAGCTTTATATTTGCAAGGATAAAATCTAAACTGGCTATGATAGCTACATTCTTATAAAGCATTTCATTAATAGTTCATTAATAGTTTATATTAAGTCTACAGAGATAGCCCTGTCATTAGACAAGTTATGGCATCTATCTGAGGCAGTAAAGCCGGGTGAATAAAGCTGTGTATAGAATCACAAAATCGCTGAGTTAGAAATTCAACCTTCTGCTCAGTGCATGAATCCAAATGAAAGCCATGGCATACATATGATAGCCTTGTCTCTCCTTGAGCACTTCCAATAAAGGAGAGCCCAGTATCTCTCTGAGTTCATATAGTGCAAATTTTCCCAACCTTTTCTAACTAGCCTGGCCTTCAAAGGGAGAAGAAAATATTGTCACTGAAGATCTGTTGTTCAAATATCAATTAGTCCGATCAACTTTGAATCATGGAATGGACACGCAATGTGTCATCTTTTGCTTCAAAGAGCAAACTATGGTTTCCTGCTAGTTATAGTGATACTGTGGTATCATTTGATGATTCTAAGATTGTTTTTGGTATCACCCAATCTGTCTAGGTAATGGTGACACTCTCATGTTAAATAATTTGATATGATCTTAAGATATGGCTTTGTTCCAGGCCTGGAATTAATTTGTTTGTGAAATACCTGTCATGTTGTTGACTGTTATGTTTGTTTTCTTGTTGGGGCTGTTATGTTTTGTTATTACATTTTGAACTATTTTAATTCTATATTTGGTATGTTGCAATTTGCACAAAGTCTTTTGGAGAGGGCAGCTATAAATCCTCCTCCTCCTCCCCCCCCATGATGTTAAAATCCATACTGCAAAAGACGAGATAGCTATAACTTTTACATATTATCATTGGTCAACTCTGATTTCCTTTTCATCAGTGGGAAATCACAGATTTTGACCATTATAACTAATTAATATAAAAAAATAGATAGTTATGTGCTTCATTTAGAGGTTAACCCTACACAGTTTCCTTTGAATGAAAGTTTATTGAGCTAGCTACATCATTTTGAACATTTTGTTATTATTTCCAGGTATACAAAGTATATTAAACTGATGGCAAGTGTTTTCCATTATGTAAGTACCACCAACATCAGGTACCTAGGGTTCTGATATAACACATCAAATGTGCAAAGCCTGCACAGGTAACTTCTATTTGTCTTGGGTTCACTTCTTGGAAATTAAGGACAAGATTCAGAAAGTGAAATCTTGGCATATTCTTTAACTGTGTCATGTGTTACTGGCATTTGAAAGTTAACCAGGGGTGAACAGCTTTAAGAATATAATATTCTTGGCTTCTTTTACCTTTCCTAGTTTCATCTCCATTTTTAGACAGAATATGGCTAAAACACCTATAATAATTAAAATCAAAACCAAAAAACCATGCCATTTGAGGCCATGTTAGTAAACCCATAGGTTTCATGTTCTCCAGCCTGAGAAAGTACAGTCAAATTTCAATAGCAATATTACCAAATTTCAGCAGCACAATTTATTCAAATATTTTTGCAAAAACCAACTGGAATAGGAAACTCACAGCTTATAGGCTACTCCCTTCTACTGCTTCTAAATCATGCAAGATGTTCCTCTCTACTACTCTTCAATCACACCAGAATTCAATGGCAAATCTTCATTTTCAATAGCATATTTTGCTAGATGAGGTGTATCTACAGTAACGGTGTGAAGATCTTAGCCTCTATTAATAGTATTTGCTGGAGGGACATTGGGACAGAATGACGAAAGCAGCATTGCGCTGTCAAACCATAAGACCTTCCTTTTTATATATGGATTTTGATGTCACAGACCTGTTCAAATGGGGCAGACTTGCAGCATGATGCTTCCATTACATTGATCAGAGGGCCATGTCTCCCTCCATTAGAGGCAGCCTCTTGGGTGATTTTGATGAACTTGAAATCTAAACAGGATTAGCCTTGTTGATGTTTGGATGGGGGAATTCCAAGGCTGTAATCTAGACTGGGAAGTTGAAAGCATATAGGAAGCAATGACAAACCACTTCTCTAGTCCTTCCAAGAAATTTGCACAAATGCCTTTATGTGGAGTCAGATTTGATATGAGGCATCCTTACTTTCTTTGTACATAACAAATAAAATCCACCCAGTGGATGGGACTCTATACTTGAGGACTGGAAAGGGGCCAATGTAACTCCAATTTTTAAGAAGGCTTATGGGGAGTTCCAGGAAATTATAGGCTTGTCGGCTTAACATCTGCTCCAGGGAAGATAGTGGAAACTGCTATTTAAAATGAAATTACTGAATATTTGGAGAAACAGGCCTTGCTTAAAGATATACAACATAGCTTCACTAAGGGAAGGTCTCATCTAATTAAACTACTAGAATTTTTTAAACAACATTAATAAGCATGTGGATATAGGGGAGCCATTAGGTATCAACTACTAGATACCATCTACTTAGTTTTTGAAAAAGTCTTTGATACAGTCCCTCATCAAAGATTTCTCAGTAAGCTTAACAGCCTGGAATAAAAGGGAAGATCTTTTTCTGGATAAGCAACTGACTAAACCAGGGGTAGGCAACCTTGGCTCTTTTATGACTCGTAGACTTCAACTCCCAGAATTCTTGAGCCAGCTGTGCTGGCTCAGGAATTCTGGAAGTCCACGAGTCATAAAAGAGCCAAGGTTGCCTACCCCTGGACTAAACAAATAGAAAAGAAAGATTGGGAGTAAATGGACATTTTTTTCCACAATGGAGGGAGATAACTAGTGGGGTCCCCCAGGACTAGTGCTTTGAAATGCATTTATAAATGATCTGGAATTGGGATGTGACTAGTTATCTAGTAACTAGAATGTTGTTCAGAATGGCAAAAGAATAAAAGATTATGAAGAGCTCCAAAGGGATCTCTACATTAAAGGAGTGGGAGGCAAAATGACTGATGCCAGTCAATGTAATCAAGTCTAAGGTGATGTCCCAAATCCTAACTACACATATAAACTAAAGGGATCAGACTTAGCAGTGACTTATGAGGAAAGAGTTCAATAAAGGTGTTGACACAGTGTGTATCTACTGTTTGAAGAAGTCTGCAGCATGCTGGGGATAATACAGTAAAAATTGTATTGAAAATAGAGGTGCCGGTATTATTAATGCCTTTAGATAAATCAATGATGCAACCACATCTGGGGTATTGTTCAGTTGTGCAGTTTTGGTCATGGCACCTTGAAAAAGATATTGTGGTGCTAGAGAAGGTTCAGAGAAGGGCAACTAAGATGATCGAGGGATTGGAACAGCTTCCCTATGAGGAAAGATTTAATCTAGAAAGGAGGCAAATGAAAAAGGACATAACTGAGGTGAACAAAATTATGCAAATTTCCCTTTCCAAAGTACTAGATCTAGAGGTCATTCAATTAGATTGAATCCTGGGCAAATCAGGATAGACAAAAGGGAAAGAACTAGTTAAACAAATGTGTAATTTAATATTGGAATTTGCTACCACGAGATTTGGTGCTGGCTATCAGCTTGGCTTGGTTCAAAAAAGGTTGAACCAATTCATGGAAGTTATAAGGATCAATGACGTTTAGATTGATGGCAGGTTGATTGTCTCTGAAGGCTATCTGCTGGGAGACTACTGGGCTTCTTTGTGCAGGTGGTTAACCATTGTGAGAACAGTCTGCTGGCTAGGTGTTGGACCAGTGTTGATCCAGCAAGTTATTGCTTATGTTTCTTACGATGCTAAGGTTCTTAGAATCCCACTTGAGGGGAGTTGTCATTCTCCTCCTCCTCCGTTCTTGGATATTAAGCACAGTCTTTGGTCATGTGAAAGAAAAACATTGAGCTAAGCCCATCTATAACATTTAGCTAGGAGATTAACTACAGCAAAAATGTTGAAGAGTTTGATAGTTCTCATCCCACTAAGAGTGCAAAGCAAAACAAAGGCATGCAAGAAAAACTGGCATTATACCTCTAAGCAAAATCCAACCTATTCAGTGATATTAAACTGAAAAGAAAAGCATTGTGAAGTATTATATCACTGGCATCATATTCAATTCAAGTCTAAGAAAATGAATTTAAAGGTATCAAGATATAATTTAACTGAAATAAATCTGGTCCACATATTTTGGCAGTTTAGCAGCATTCTTTCTTTTTCTTTTCTTAAAGGTACCAGATTTGTATGCAGTGCAATATCATGCATTGTTCTCAAACAATAGGAGCTGATGGGAAACATACCATCTCAGTATTAATAAAAATATGGTTAATATCCATTTCCCAACCCAAGCCTAATCATGATACCATTAAAGGTTTTGATAGCTTTATAGCGATTCAGTTATTGTCTTGCAGTAGAATGCTTCGGAGAAGAAAGATACTGGACATCTGCTTTAGGATTATTTTAAAGATTATCTGATTTATATATGTATTAGGCTGGCCAAACATTTATAGCCAATGAATATATGCCAGTATTTCCAAATCAAACAGGAGGGAAAAGTTCAGTGGCATATTGTGATTTGGATGAAGAATTAGAACATCTGATCTCAAGTCTGAGACAACAGAAATATAGGGAGACTAGAAATATCTTAGTGGACAGGATAAAATGATTACATCAGGAACAAATGCAAAGTCTTATGCTGGGGTAGGAGAAATCAGTGGAAAAATTCTAAGATAGAGGGAACTGAATCGAGAAAAAGATCTTGATGAATATAAGCTGAACATGAGCAAAATACAAAAATAACTGTATAAGAAAAGGATCTTGATGAATACAAGCTGAACATGAGCAAAATACAAAAATAACAAATGCAATATAACAGGGGTCTTCAAACTTGGCCCTTTTATGACATGTGGACTTCAACTCCCAGAATTCCTCAGCCAGGCATGCTGGATGAGGAATTCTGGGAGTTGAAGTCCACAAGTCATAAAAGGGCCAAGTTTGAAGACCCCTGCAATATAATGTCAAGATCAGGAGAAGCTACAATTCTTCTCTATTTTGCAATGGTCAGCTCATATCTAGAATATAGCATCCTGTTTTAAAAAATACATTTAGGCATTTCCAGAGGAGAGCAACAAAGAAGACAAGTGCCTTGGAAGGAAAACTTATGAGGAACAGTGGGAGGAGTATTGAGGGAAAGGAAAAGTAATAGCTTCAAGTATCTGAAGGACTAACATGAATATGGGGCAGATTACAAACCACAAATTGGTCTTCAGTTATAAGGAAGCTTTGTTAAGGTTTTTTTTGTAGATTAATAGTGTTATTTTGTTTTTCCCCCTTTTTTGTTGTTTTTGTATTGTTTTTTTAAATTTTTAACTTTGTAAGCCACCCAGAATTCTGGCATAGGTGCATAGGCATCTATGAAATTATTTTTTTAAAAAAGATTTCAACTAAGTGTTCAACAGTACAATATATTGCTTCAAGAGATGTTAGACTCTTCTTGGCAGATGTTTCTATAGAGATGGGATAACTACAGTACCTGTTAAGAATGCTATATTAGTGTCAGCCCTTCAAATAAAGCAGATAGGAAATATGACCAGATGAACTAATTCTAATTTGCTGTATGGCGACATTAACATAATTTTGCAAATCTGGAAATACAAATCTCCCACAGTCACTTTTAACTGCCTGATGCATTAGGGCAGGTCCTTCCTAAGTTTTTTCCTCTGACCAGTCATCCATTGGGGTTTCTCCCTCTCTTCCTTAGGAAACATCTCTTCTCCTCATCCCTCAAGGTCATTCCCACATACCTTTACAATTAGTGCACTAATACACAAATAGACTGGTTTCCATTTTTTCTTTCTACCTTTACAATCTATGATTGCTTATTTACCAGGAGTGGGAACTAGGGAGAGAAAATATTGGGTTTTAGAGCTTCCATGAAACTACATGGTTGCCACAAAGAAAAGGCAGTCAAGCTATTCTCCAAATCCCCTGAAGGCAGGACAAGAAGCAACGGATGGAAACTAATCAAAGAGAGAAGCAGCCTAGAACTAAGGAGAAACTTCCTGACAGTTAGAACAATTAATTAGTGAAACAACCTGCCTCCAGAAGTTGTGAATGCTCCAACACTGGAAGTTTTTGGGAAGGGACTGGACTACCATTTGTCTGAAATGGTATAGGGTTTCCTGCCTGAGCAGGAGGTTGGACTAGAAGACCTCAAAGATCCCTTCCAACTCTAATTATTATTAATATTATTATTATTATTATTATTATTATTATTATCATCATCATCATCATCATCATCACCATCATCATCATCATCATCATCATCATCATCATTATCATTATTATATAATTCCCACTCACTCTCTTAGAATTTACCCAGAGTTTCCCTCAAAATAGAGGACTTGGGATTCTGGACCAAAGGAGCAGGTTTAAGGAACATGTCTACACCAAAGAAAACCAAGGGTCCAGAGCACATCAGAACTCAGGCAGATATTTTTGTTGGAGCAAGGGTTAATAGGCACCCTCTTTTAGTTCTTTCACTTTGTAACAGCTTTGGTAGTAAGTGATTAGAGCAGTGCTTCTCAACCTTAGCAACTTTAAGATATGTGACTTCAACTCCCAGAATTCCCCTGACAGCCATGCATAACAATTGGTCAAAGTAAACCCCGCTCCATAAAAGAAGGACAGGGAGCAGATTTTTTTGCTTAAGGCAGGTTTTTCTTTTTTCCCTAAGTTTTTCCATCATAACCATGCCAATATATCATCTGAAGTTGTTCACCATGAGCTGAACCTGGCAATTTTAGCCACCACTGGTAATATAAGGGTTTGACAGTGGCATACAAAATTTCAGCTTTGGTCTGTGGTGAGTGTTTAGGAGAACAAAAGCAGCAGACGAGAGGGGAAGCAGTTTTCATATCCAGAATGGTTGGCTGCAGTAGATCTAAGTAGCAGAGGTGAGTGGTAAGAAATTATAGAGGTGATTGCAATAATAAGAGAGTCATCATCAGTTCATCCAGCTATTTAGTGTTCTCTAGATGTTCCCCATAACTGCCTGTTATAACTCTTTCTCCTCTGAGATTTTATACACACAGATATACTCCAACTTTGACCTGTTAATAACATCTGATTTTGAGGATGGGGAGTAGATAAGCACCTCCTAGGTGTGCTAGTGACACGGGGTGCTATTATCTCCTTTGCCACATATGGCTTGGAAGAAGAAGAGTGTCAGGAGTTGTAGTTAAAATGTTCTCTGGTATCTGAAATAGAACTGTCACTCATCCATTTATTCTTAAAGGCAAGAAGTCTGGTTTTATGATGCTAAATAAAGTTTGAGGGGCTTTGTAGGGCTTCTATTTGATCTTCTGTAGTAATAATTTCAATCAAAATAAGCTTTCTTGTTAGAGATTTGCTCGAATCCAACCCCTCTAATGGAAAGCTTTCAGAAATCTCCTGGAGCTACTTTTCAATAAAAAACAAAAAAACAAAACCATTGCTAAAACAAAAAACAAGATAGTCCACATTAGAGATTTCAGTTAATGCAATTGTACTAATGGAAAACACAGACAAATGAAATTAAAGTGTATTCAGATTGTTGAATATTTATTTCAGAAACTCCATAGTCCTCTTGATAATAGCACATAAGTTGTACAAAATGCTTTACACTTGAATATTTGGATTTTATTTTTCATATAATGGTGCTTTTCTCAAGCTGCAGCAAAGAAGGATTCAAGCAGCAGAATTAATGAATGGTCATGACAGATTTTTGACTTTCATTATGAACCTGGCTTCACAACTAAAGATACAGAAACACAACCCAGGTTGAGAGAGTCAGCCCATATTGTTTGTGCGCCTCACAAGTTTCAGCTGGAATGCAAATCTTTAAGCATATTTATGGAGTACACATCTTGTATGAACATACAGGTTTTTTTGTAAGCATATAAATTTTACCTAGCCATTTTTAAAGCTGGCTTTTTGGCAGGAAAGAGAATAGTGTCATTGGAGTCAACCAATACACATCCCCACAATTAACCCTGGAGAAAGGATCAACTTTTTCTTCAGTCTAAGAATTTATCCAAAATCAGAAGAACTGATCTGACAAAAAAGTCAAATTAGGAAGTAAAAAGGATGCATTTGTATAAGGCACATCATATTTTCATCTCCTTCCCCCACCCAACCCCACCTTAGCAACTACCATCATGTTCTGGATCAATGTCCAAGCTCTTATTTTTCGTTAAGCTCCAAATACTTCTCTTCAAACTTCTGTTAGTGGTTAGCATTGCTAGGAAGTGCCAATATTATATAAGCGAAGCAATCTTCAGTACAAATAAATACTGCAAAAGAACTAAGATTCAAACACTGCTAAGAAATGGCATCTGCTTTGTACAAGGCATCCAAATGTCCTTAAGAAATGTTCCTTTTACTCTTTTAATCACAATACATTCTTCCAGACTAGCCATCTGGGATATTCAAGTGAACCATTTCAACCAAGCAAAATAAGTCTTGTTGACGGGAGAAAGGATGATATATATCCTTTAATATATATATATATATTAAAAAATCCTTCATGTTAGCCTTCTGAACTGGCTTACACAATAGTTCTTTGAATTTGCATAAATGAAAATATCACACCAGAGAATCAGAACCCTTTAAAATTGTTTAAAGCATTCTACATTAAGTCCTCCAGAAATAGCAGAGAAATGTTGGATTACTATATTACTAAATATCAGAGGAATGTTGGTTATTACATGACTATGTTACATGCTACCAAAGTCAATGGCTGGGCTGGATTTCTTGGTCATCAAAGGCTATGACTGGTGCCAAAGTATTCAGTTTGCCTTTTTTGGATAGCCATCAGGATCCTATAATTATAATTATAAGCATCCTATTAATGTGGCTATCAGATTTAATATGCGCATTAGATTTAGCATCCTTTGGACATAATTCATCCATAGAGACAGACCTTATTGCTGACATTTCTCATATTGTAGCTGCTAACGTCTGCCCCATTCTTAGAAAATCTCCTGAAATATTTCTAATGTTACAGTGTTTTGTGTCATTTTGTAAATCCCCACTCCAAACAAAAACCAAAGACATTTACATTTTTCCCCTTTTCTCCTGGAATGTTTAATCCCATTTAATGTCCAATTTCTGAAAATTTCAGGTTTCTGTTTTGACTTACAATAAATAAAAGATACTGGCTCCCACAAAATACTGTTTATTTTATTTAATTATTTCCAAAATCTTATAGTAAATGTCTTAATGTTCCAAAATGGTCTGGACCTCTAATGTATTTATAACTTTCTTAAATTAAAATCCTATTAGGTTTTTGCCATTTATTTCCAATGCTTTAAAGTCTTAACTTAATTTTAAAAATCATAATTAATTTTTCTTTTGTTCAAGAAGGAAGGTAAGCTCACCAGGCAGCTTTTCGAGCTTGTCATTTTGAAACTCTTCAATCGCCATCAGGATAGTTAAAGAAGCAATTTCTGAAAGTGATTAGAAAGTGAGGTTAGCATATTCAGTATCCTTTAAAAAGCTCCACTACAGCTTGGAGCACGATGGTCGATCTCTTTGTCTCCCAATGTTCAGACTTGCAGGAGACCGCTAACTTGTACTCTCCTCATGAGAAGCAGCTATTCAGAGCACGTGTGGATGATCTCCCATCTTCTTCTTATCTGTAGAGTTCCAAAGAATCATTCCACTTGTGAGTGGGGTTTTTTTGTTTTTTGTTTTGGTCTTTGCCATAGTTGTCGTCTCTGCTCTGTTTAGTTCACCATGCCTCCTCTAGAAATCAGCCATTGTGGCAGCCATGGGCCTATCCCAGCTCATCCAGAGACTAACATGGAACATCGGTCACCTGATCTAGCGTTCCGCTGGAGCAGTGACAAAGTGATCAGAAATTGGGGGAGCTCTCTGTGACTTCCTTGTCATAGTCAGACCATGCCCTGGTAACCAGGAGATTCTCTGGTGGTGCCCCCCCCCGCCCTATAGGGAGGCAGGACCTATTAGATCAATCTGCCCCTGACAACTGATGGACCTGCAAGTGTTCCAGAAGGAGATGGAGGTTGTTTCTGGTCTGAGTCACCACTTGGAACAAGAAGGCAGCTGTGCCCGTGCAACCAATAGTTTTCTGTGGATCCTGTTGCAAACTTCCTTTTTTATTCTTTCTTCAAACAATGATGATGGTATATAAGCCTCCTTCTAGCACTACTATTCCATAAAACTCACATAATATATTTCCTCATTTCTGTCTTGTAGTGATGACTGCTGTTTGAAACTAATTTGTACTCAGTGACTTTCTTTCACTTCCATTGTTATTAAAAGATACCTTTGTAAGATTGCAGAAGGGATTGCAGTTAAAGCTAAATTAGATCGATTTTAACTGATTTTATGCAGGTGTTCTTGCCTGCACTTTTTGGAATATGCAGGTGTCCTTGCCTGCACTTTTTGGAATACTGGCATCAAATTCAGAGGCCCAAAACCCAAATGGGAACCATTTAAGCATAACCAAGATGCTAAATTTAGTATTGATTCTCCACACAGCCATGATGATGCACACATGGAAAATGCCACTGATCCATATACAGTTTGATGTTATTTCATATCAGAGAAATGTACCCCAGTTACTATATACCGTATGGATAACAAATTCCAGATCTCAAAGTTCCTAAGAATTTGTGGCTTTACTTAAATATAAATACCAATTTCATATATATTTTTCAAAATTGCTGAAAGTATCTGAAAGAGAAAGGAATCTCTTTAGTCCTATCCACGTGATGCTCTAATTAAATCTGCCCTCTCCCAGCCAATAAAAAAACCTCCAATTTGGAGGAGAGGGGGAGATGGTTTAAAGCAAAAGGCCTTGATTGAAGTAACTACAAAATAGATTGAGTGCTTAATGGTATTTTAAGGTAATTAAGTACTATGTATAATATAATGTAAAATAAGAAACAATTTTTCTTTTAAAACAGAAATACATTTTTGCACACCCTTTACATTTCAAAAGTGTATATTTTAACTATGTATCTCTAATCTGGGTAAGTTTTATTTTATCTTCTCTAAAGTCTGCATTCATTCATTCATTCATTCATTCATTCATTTATTCATTCAATTTAATCCACTCAGGGCACCTAAGAAGACATTAAAACAGCAGTCAACAATAATAATTATAAAAATGAAAACAAATGTACAAAACTAGCCATCTAATTTCATCATATCATCTCCCAAGATAACATATCCAACGTCCTAACCTGAATGCCTTGGAGAAAAACCAGATTTTTAATGTCTAATGAAAAAGTTGGAGCAAATTGATAAAATCAATAGTAAAATCATCTCAAACTTGCTAAAGTGGTAGTTTCACCTCAGAATCTCCCCACAATGTAGTTTTAATGGATGTCCTTCAGTTCTTATATTGTGAGAGAACATGAGAAAAACATCTCTGTCTCCATTTTCTGTGACATGTTGTATTTCTCATTCTCATTTTGCTGTCAACTGCTAGTGCTTCTTCACTATTTTTCCTTCTTTCCTTCTTTTTTGGTATGCCAATCAGACGTTGGGATTTTCTGCATAAAAAAATACACAAGGAAGGTATCTGTCAAAGAAAATCAACTTATTCAGGCTGAGAGAATATTATTTTAATCTCGAGGGTCCATTTTCCAAGCCTTCCATTTAATGGACTAAATTATAGTACTTTTTCTGATGGCAATAATAAATGTGGGTAAAGGGCAGAAACAAACAAATAAACAAAAATATTTAGAAATCCAGAAAGGAATTAATGTCCACTTTAAAAAAAAAACAAATTATGTGACTTCATGTAATTCCAGGTAATGGCTCTTTAGATATTTTTTTTTAACCGCACAAGACAAACTGATCTAGATTTTTTTTTCAGATTTCCTTCAATATTATTTTAATTAAGATTTCAATCTGTTTTGAGAAGGAGACCCCTGGTGAATTGTGTCAAGAAAGTACATTTCTAGCGTGTTTAATCAAATGCATGCAAATTGCCAATGGCAATGAAGTGGAAATGACTAGGTGTTGGTCTTGGATGCTGATTAATCACCCTGTGTTTACGATGACATGGCAGATAAAAATGCAAACTTTCTGGCTGAAAATGCCTCTCAACAGCCATGTGGCAGAATGGAATAGACTTATTTTTAAGAGGACCATATGGTTCTTGGAAAACAGCAAGTATATAAGGCAACTAATCTCTCTCAAGGTGTGACTGGCAGTTTCTGCCCTCCTATAACACATGGGCAGTTGAGCAAAATCCATAAAGAGATCAAATGTTTCCAGGGAAATGGAGGGAATGCCAGGTCCACCCCACCCCCATTGTTTGTTACCATTGTGCCACAGTGAATGGCAATAACTTCAATAGGTACAGTATTTCACTGAGTGGAACTGTTAATTTGGAAGACATTCTTGGTTCATGTATGTACACACATTACACATACACACACGCGCACAAATTTGATGAGTTTCATGACCCTTGTGATTATATTTTTATTCATGCCACCTTTTATTCTCACTTTTCTACTGCAACAAAACAACAATTCAATTGATATTGCTTGCAGCACTTTTATCTGTTCTATTTTCCCTATTCTTCCCCCAGATATTTCATATTATGATCTATCTCTATCTACTTCTATCTATCTACTTCTTTCTCTCTCCTATCATCTGTCTGTCTGTCTATCTATCATCTAGCTATCTTCTCCTTTTGTTGAAGACTTAATAAAAAGTTTATTTATGTATTTATTCGTTGTTTAGTCATGGCGATGATGTTGTAGAAGATGTCAGGATTTTCCTGCCTTTTCCCTGAGTGAAAATATCACTGTATGTGTCTCACAACACCACAAAAACTGCTCTTGTTATTGCTGAGGAACAGATGAGCTATGAAAGAAGAGAAAAGCAGCTATCAATCTGGAAAGGGCCTAGGTGGTTAGCCAGTCCTCTTGGGCTTATGTATCTTTGCAGTCTTGATTCATGGGTTGCCCTTGCTCCCACCGCCTGTCAGCCTTACAGCCTGCTAAACTCTTAATGTAACCCCAGTCCTTTGATCTAAATTCCTTCCAAATTATTTCACCACTTGCTACAGCTTCCGACCAAGGTTTCATATTGCCCTCCTGGAGGCACAAGAAATCGATGAATGAAGGAGACACATGGGGAACATACTTACCTTCCCACTCTGCAAGACTTGGTGGGTGGGGAAAATCCTGGGAAAGAAATCCCTACCAAACTCCTGGGGGAATTGCTAATTTACCTTACTTCCATGAAGAGATGATGATGGCTTCCACAGAGACAGCCACAACTCACAGCTGTCACTAAGCTCAGGAGGGTCCTTTCCTCCTTGTGAGGGATATCTATCCAGTTTGAGCAATAACTTCTGTAACTGGGTGCTGTTTAAACAGCCATCAAAATGAAAAGATGAATGGGGGAGGACAGAAGGATTTGTGAAACACACAGTCATGAATATAGACAAGGACTATTAACAAGCATTCAAGTTCCTCATGCTTGAGATTATGAACCACACAGAGGGTTAAACTATTAGGGCATATAAACAGTTTCCTTCAGTCTTGATGACAAGGAGAGATTTCCCTTGCAATAGATTGCTTCACACACAACTACTTTAGAAATGGTTACTAGGATGGATTTAACAATGTAAATCAACTCATACTATGGGTATTTTCAAGCTGCAGGCAAAGGGCGAAATGCTCTCTCTGTCTTGGGTAGTAAATATTACAAGAAGAAACCATTTTGCCAAATTTCTCCAGGGAAGATGTCTGCTCCAACTCTTTCTATTAGATTGCTTCTTTCTTTTTGCTTATTGTTTTTAATGGGTGAAAAGGTGAAAAAAGCAATTATTGTATCAGAGGCAAACTCACCATTCAATGCCTTCCACAAGGTTCTAGACAATGTAGTAAGTAAAGAGAGGTTAGACTCTTCCTAAAGTGACAAATACACAGGACAAAAATCTACAAAATGGCCTTTTCTGGAGGGTAATCAAACACCTCAGGAATTTCTTCAGGGAGGGGGTATATATTGAGAAATCTCAGCTCATCTGTAGATTCAGGTTCATACTTTTTTCAAGTATGGCCTAATCCAACCTTCCTCAACTATGTTGGACTGCAATTCCCATTATCCACATGGCTCAGGCTCCAGGGTGAGGAAGGCTATTCTGTTTCACACTGGTTGAATTGCCTTTTGAGAATTTTTTGCACCCAAAGAAACCTGCCACAACAATGGATTCCATCTTAGGCCTTTTTCTTTATATGTATTCTGGCAAAAAACTAACTGCTGGAAAATATTGTTAAGATTTTTTTGTTTTTTTTTAAAAAGGAGGGTTGTTACAATCTACAAACTATGAAGAGAATATATAATTCCTAGGACTGCGTCTTTGTCTAGCTTGCCTCACTGTCTCTATGGCAGGTAACATTTAGCGTCTTTGTGCTTCCTTGTGTCTCAAAGCATTCATTTTGGTTAAACTCAGTCCTTTTGTAGCTCTTTCCTAGAATAGAGTATTGACTAGAAAAACACTTAGACTTAGTGATAATTATAAGGTCACTGTTCTTCTCAGACTCAGAACAAGCCTCCCCAATCTCTAATCATTTTCTCTCTTGACTTTTCTATCGTTCAATGTAAGGTCATGAGCCAATTTACCTAAACCCCTTTAGAGAATGGATTTCATCTGGGCTGATTTGCAGCAATTCCCTTCTTTGCTTCCCCCACCCTTAGTCTGCAAATTGGATCTTTCGGTAACTGCTTTTTTATGCATTTGTAGAGAAAATAAGAGTGGGGACTAATTATGGCCTGCCGACTAGGACTGGCTGTGCTACAAATGATATGAAGTCCCTTAACAAAAGCAAGGAATGTACACCCATTTGCTTTGCCATCTATTATTCTTTGCAGTACACCTGGATGGATGTTTACTTAATGTTGCTTCGGAAAGATGACCCTGAGCTTAGGGTTCTTCTCTTAAACATCATGAAGGGGGCCAACTTGTACTCACAAGTTCAGGTAACAGAGCCCCAGTGCTCTAAAAAAGGAAAAGAAAAGCAGATTGTGGAAGGAGGATTCGAAGCAGAGCAATTAGGGCTTTCAATTCTGGGCTGCAAAGATCCTGATGACCAATAGATAGCAGCAAAGAAATGCAGAAAACATTCAGATACCTACTGGTTATCTGAAATTTTGAAGCTTAATTCTAGTATCCATACTCAAAATGTTTTTTTTTCCTCGACTTCAGTCTGCAATAACAAAAATATGCATCACCAAGGATTTTTCTTATTTGAATTAATGAAAAACATAGCCATTAAGATGAGCTAGATTGCTTTCTAACATCACACACACACACACACACACACACAGACACACACATATGGGTGATGTTAGAAAGCAATCTAGCTCATCTAGATATGTGTATATTTATATACACATATACACGAATTTCTTTTTTTGTTGACAGAGTTAAAGAGTTAAATGGGAGACTACTTAACTCTTTAACTCTTTGTCAACAAAAAAAGAAATTCGAATTTGTAATGTATTGCAGTAGCGACTTGAGCCTGCTTAACGCCTCTAGTTTGGGGGGCTGCAAGGCAAAAATGATTATAACAATAGAACTGCAGTATAGCAGTCAAAATACCAAGGTGTATCAACCAAAAAAACCGGTCTGACCGGAAAGAGAAAAAAAACTTTATATATATATACACACACAAACCAATCCCCCTGTTTCCTGTGAACAGATAAATAGAACAATTCCAAAAACAAGCCTTGCAAAAATTTGCTTTGAACCACAGAGAGAAAAACATGATCAAGAAACACATTTGGGGTAGAGAAATTGCTCACATCCCCAGCCACTGTTAAGCTACTAATCACTACCAACCTTAATATGCTGTCAGAAGCATCATGGAAGCAACCAGGGTGATGGTAATATATAGATGACAGGCATTATAGTCTTCCAACAGAAAAGTGTTTCTACAAATTGATGCTTAGTATATCAGCAAATATCATCCCCAATGCAATACTACTTGTAGCTAGATAGTGTCCTTTTAGACTTCAAAGCATTAGTGTTTTCATACCTGCCATGGAAGAAGATCAACACTGAAAGTACAAGTGGAAATATGAGTCAGTTCTGAAATTATCATGATGGAGGCTTTTGATGAATGCAGCAGTGGGACACATACTATATAACCACTGAATACTTGATAAGGTCCAAAATGTATGCAAACCTTTCATCTCATTGTTATTTCAATGCCTAGAGGGATGAGGTTCTTTCATTGAAGTTATGGCATGTCTGTTTTAGTGCTTTTACTTCAAAACAGCAGCTGGGATCTCTCATTCAAATGGAATTAGCAGTAAGGATGAGGGAAAGTAGTTCCCCACTTGAGATTGAGCTGTGGTGGCAATAAAAAAAAATGATGGGAAGAAAGATTTATTACAAAACTAGTATTAAATAGTATTGTTTCAGTCAAGTCAACTCATAATAGCAAATACTTTAAAGATTCACGTAACTTGGCTCTGAATGGATCTATTTAGATACCAGATTCAAATTTTACTCATTTTATAGATTTTGGGTTTTCATCCTGAAATGCAGATTTCTCAGTCTGAGAAAAAGGAAGGCTAGAAAACATACTGTGGTTTAAATGCTTGTTTTGTCATCATGTGTGCATGAAGTCAGCATACTTCTGTGAATTCGAGCACTTTGTTGATTCTTGTTTGGAATTCTGATGCTATTTCTTAATACACACCATTCAGGAATTGCAACATTGGGGAACTAAAAAATATACCTGCTGGTGCATTTTTCTGATGCATATCAAGACCACATGCCTCAGTCATGCCTTGAAGACATCCAAGGATGATCAAATTATGATACACAGTCCAGCTGCCTCCTGAATTCATGCTACAGGCAGATGACTTGTTGAGCTGATGGCAAATTGTGATGCCTCAATGAGTAGTAAAAAAGGAAATTGTATAGCCTGAAACTATGCATGCCATTCAAAATGATGTCACTCTGCTACTACTAGGGTTGAGTAACATTTTTTTTTGCAAAATAAAAAAAAATGCTAATCATAAATATGATGCTATATTTTTTAAAAGAGGGATGCAAACTATCCAAGATACTTTCTTGTGACTAAGAAGGAAGTGGAGAAAAAGATTATTCTAAGAAATCAGGACTAATTAAGCTGAAAGTGAACTTTGGCTTCAGGAAGAAATGTTTTTGCATTTGCAGGCTGCTTCTCAAAAGCTGATTGTATCTTGGGATGTTTCTAAGTGAGGTTTTTCTCATAGTTGCCACATTTATCCATGGAATTTTACATGTTCAGATACTATCAGCATTGAACTTTGCCTCCCATATTTGCTTCTCCCATTTATTTACCAGAAAAATATCCATGAGGGAATGAATCATGAAAGACCTACAGTCTTATTTGGCAGTGAGAATAAAGTCTGAAACATTTTCATTTTAATTGTGCTTGGCAGAGAAAGAAACATAATTTCACCCTAGAAGAAATAGTACAATGTTCTGATAGTAAGGCCAGTTCACATGCTGCCTATAAGAACCATCTTTATTTTTACTTGGGTTTGTTTTCTGTCTTTATTATCAGCTGGATTTGTAAATATTAGTGAGAATCTCTGTCTTGGGATGTTTCTTGTCCTCATTTTTGCACATCAAAAATAAATATTATCCAGAGCAACTGTTTTCAGGCTGTAAGCAACCCAGCCAAAGGCAAGCAAATTTATTCCTGAACCTGCCAACCAATTTTCATTTCCTTGTTTTGCTCTCATTTGTCAAATGCGGTAACTGGCTTCTGGTTTACAGTATACAAATACTGTATGTACTACTTTAAAAATGTATATTTGTTCTGATTTAAACCATAAGTTGGGTAACTGCGATGTATGCACCAACATCTTGGGACCTTGGAGTGCTAGTGGACAATCACTTAACTATGAGTCAACAGTGTGCAGCAGCAGCCAAAAAAGCTAACACAATCCTTGGTTGTATAAACAGAGGCGTAGAATCAAAATCATGTGAAGCATCAGTACTGCTTTATAAATCCTTAATAAGGCCACACCTAGAATACTGCATCCAGTTTTGGTCACCACATTACAAAAAAGATGTTGAAACCTTGGAAAAAGTGCAAAGAAGAGCAACTAAGATGATTAAGGACCTGGAGACAAAAACATATGAAGAACGGTTGCAAGAATTGGTTATGGCTAGTCTAGTGAAAAGAAGGACTAGAGGGAAATGATAGCAGCAGTCCAGTTTTTGAGGAGCTTCTTTGCCACACAGAAGAGGGGGTCTACCTATTTTCCAAAGCTCTAGAAGGCAGGACAAGAAGCAATGGATGGAAGCTGAACAAAGAGAGAAGTAATGTGGAATTAAGGAGAAACTTCCTAACAGTGAGAACAATTAACCAGTGGAACAGCTTGCCTTCAGAAATTGTGGATGCTTCATCACTGGAGGTTTTAAAGACGAGACTGGACAGCCTCTTTTCTGAAATGGTATAGGGTCTCCTGCTTGACCAGGGGATTGGACAAGAAGATCTCTAATATCCTTTCCAGTTCTATTCTGAATTGAAAATCCTTAATTTGCAAGGAGGGAATTGCTGCAGTGGCTGAGAGATTGTTGCAACCTAAATGGGGCTGCATTATAAACATGGGCAGGACCAGCATTTTCTTACTAAGAGAGAATTCTTCCTTTGAGAAATTCTTGAAGGAATTTGTCTTCCCCAGAGAAACATTTTCAAGCTATTTTTTCTGTTGTCAACTTTGGGAAAGAATTTCAAAATGCAACAAGACCACAAAAGAAAAAGGAGTGAGCTGCAAGAAAGCTAGGTGTTCAAGTTGTTATCTCTCCTAAAGATGCTACCATAAGAGAGCTGGTGAAGACTTTTCTTCTGTCCTTGAAAATACAGCTTTGAAAATACAGGTAGTCCTCATTTAAAAACTGCCGTGTTTAGTGACCACTGGAAGTTACAACGGCACTGAAAAAGTAACTTTATGGCCATCACAATGTCTCTGTGGTCATATGACTGAGATTCAGGTGCTTCGCAACCGCAGGCATTTACAACAGTTGAGTATAAATATGAACCAAACTCATTGTACAAGTTTTGAATGAAAATCCTGAGAGGTGAAGATCCAACACATCTGGAAAACATCAGGTCAGAAGAAAGAGGTCTTTGCATTGTATTTTAATGCATTAATCACTTGATATTTTCATACCAACTTTCTCCAGTGTAGAAGTTAGATGTCCATCAGTTTAAATCTTTTACACTATCTTCTCTTCCTCTTTTTTTCCTTTAAAAAGATGGGATTACCAGAAGATCACATAATGTTCCAAATACACTGAAAAATGTAAACCTAAGAAAAGAATTCTCTGAATTCCTTCTCTTAACAATCTCAACTGGTGAACTGCAATGGGGTGGTGGCATTGTCTGTGAACCTTCTCCTTATGTTCAAGATCCTTTTCCTTGCTAGGATTGACCAATTTTGGATAAAATGAATCATGACTATCTTGTGTACCAGCCTAGTAACTTTATGTCACTTCAGTTCTGTCTTGCATGAGAAATGTTTTCCGCTCATGATCCTTCAAATGAAATATTTTATTGTAATGAACACATGAGAGAGTTTCTACCCACACAAACATGCTTTACCTTTTCCTTGCCCTCCTTTTGTTGCTAACATTCTTGTTAGCAATAATCAATGTCAATTGATTGTTGCTAACCAGAGTGTATGCCAGACAGGTTTGCTACACATTATGGAGAAGGCAAACTGGACAGCAGATTGCACGTTTTAGTGACAACACCACGTTTATTGCTGTGTCAATTTCTGCCCTGCGTCGGAGAACAAACTAACAACATTTCAGTTCTCTTACGTTTTATGTTTTAAAATGTACCCTTCCAGAAATCTGTTTCAAATTTATAATAATTGACCCCCAGCAACTAACATATTATTACTAATGAGCTGGTATTTATTTCTTTGGCATGCACATCGGTACTTATTCAAACAAGACTATGTTCCATAGATATATTAACTGATCATTACAAACATGTTTTGTTCAGATTAGTTTTCTGTGGGAGGAATGGCTCAATTCAACAAACTAATTGGGACTTTGACAGAAGCCAACAGAGTTGTGACTGTATGGGAGAGCAAGAGTCAAGGAATCTGGTCTCAGTGGGACAGGAATGGGGAAGCTCCAAATGTATGACTTTGTTGTTAACACTCATTGCATGTGTTTTCAATAACCAAAGTCCCATTAATTCAATATACAATCGCTTCTAAATGAAGTATATTCAGAAGTATACATCAGAAGTATATTCAAGAATCTTGATTTAAAGCATATACAGTTCTTCGTGAGTTTAAGTTATTATGCATAACAGGGCAAGATAAATGTAGTGCAGAAACTGGTAAAATCTTAGCAGTCTCTTTTATTTATTTACTTATTTATTTATTTTAAGCAAGATTCCATCTTTTCCTCATGGAAAATGTAAAGTCCTGTGAAAAACATGAAGTTTTCACAGCTCCGGCTATTTTTTATATCAACCCTTTCTCAACTTGGATGCTCTTCTGATATGCTAATTTCATTTTCCAGGATTCTCAAAAATAAGGTGATCACCAGGATAAAATCATAAACACAAATGTTTAATCTACAAAACCAAGAAGAAGATCCATTTTGGGAGAATTCATCATGAAATCCTTTCTTTCTTTTTTCTCCTTCATTTTTCTGAAAAAGGCAAGTTTTAAGGAGGGAGCATTCTCAAATTAATTGTTCTTAAAGACCACTCCAAGCAATAAAGGCAGCAAGGAAGGAGGGAGAATTGTTTTTGGGGAAGAAAAAAATTCTTGGCTACTTGAGAGTAATGGAGCCGGATAAGTGAAAGTCCCAAGAAGTCAGAAATACAATTCTATCACTAGAATGATCAAAGTGGCAAAGTGGGAGCACAGCTTGATAATCCTACCAAGTGTTTGTACACAGTCTGAAAATGGTCAGAAAAGTCTGTCATATTTTAAGCATAGGTGTACCATAATCAGTGTGGCTAGAAAAATAGGTATGATTTGCACAGCAACGTGCTAGATGGGTTACGATAGAAGACAAGAGATTTGAAGATTGCTGCAAGAGACATTCAGAAACTGGGCAAGTATTTTCACTGAGTTACATTTTTTTAAAAAGTTACATTTTATGTTTATTTAAAAGTGACACATTTAAAATGTAATATCAGTGGAGAAGGAGGATGAATGCAAAATCCTAGAATAGAGACATGTGTGATAATTTAAAATTTTTAGGAACTGGAAAGGTAAATAGTACTGCTTAGCCAAATCACTGATGGAAGAGAAGTTGTGAAGGATGAGAAGGATACATTGAGTTCAAATACCCAGAACAATGTAAAATCCAGAAAATTGCCAAAGCAGTTAAATAGCAGTGTAACATTTGATGAGGCTTCCTTAAAACATGGAAATTGTACAGAAATGGGGGGAGGGAGAACAAACTTTGGCAAACATGATAACCAAAGAAGAAATTTGAGGAGCAAAATGTTTAAAGTATAAATGCAAACATTTCTTCAGTCAAGAGTAAGGAAACATCCAGGGAAATAGTACAATCTTTAAACAGTGTATGTTGAAATAGGATTAATAAATTACCACAAAGTGAAATACATACTTTGCCTCTGTCTTCACTGTGGGAAGAAGTTGGATATGTAATCAAACCACAGTTTTTGGGGTGGGGTGGCATTGGACAAGAGCTAACTGTGAAGAGCTGTGTCAAATAATGGTAACAATGGAACAAAATATAGAGATAATTGGCACATTAAAAGTTAGCAAGTCATCATGGCCAGTTGGCTGTCATTCAAGCCTTCTTAAAGAACTCTAACGTGAAACTGCTGCTCTTTTAGCCAAAATATGCAAGTTATCATTAAGTCAATTTTCTTGCCAGAGTACAGGAGATAACCAGTGTAGTTTATTTTTTGTTTTAAAAAAAAAAGGGGGAGGGAGGGGGCTTGAATCCAAAAAATCAGCTTCATTTGCTATTTTAATTTTTGCAACAAATCAAATGTGAAATGACCCTGAGATTAACTCTTATATTGGACAATTGAAAAGTGACTGAAATATGCCAGATTTTAAAAAGGGATTCAGGGTTTGAGATGGAAATCCAAACACAATGATTTTTCCTATTTGAGATACTTGATGTAAGACCACAATCGAGCTCAAAATTTCTGTTGCTAATGAAACAACTATTGAGTGAATTTTGCCCTATTTTATGACCTGTCTTGCCACAGTTGTCAAGTGAATCACTGTGTTTGTTAAGTGAGGAACAGGGTTGTTAAGTGAATCTGGCTTCCCCATTGCTTGTCAGAAGGTCTCAAAAGGTGATAACATGACCCCAGGACACCCAATCATTCTAGGTATGAGTCAGTTGCCAAGCATCTCAATTTTGATTACATGACCATGGGGATGCTACAAAGGTCATAAGTATGAAAAATGGTCGTAAGTCGCTTTTTTCAGTGCCATTGTAGTTTTGAACAGTCACTAAATGAACCGTTGTGAGTTGAAGACTACCAATACATAGGTAGAAGCATTACTGAAAATAAACTTATATCCAGGCAAGATTTGCTGATGAAAAATCAACATGACTTCGCCACAGGTAAGATCATTCTATTCTATTCTATTCTATTCTATTCTATTCTATTCTATTCTATTCTATTCTATTCTATTCTATTCTATTCTGTTCTGTTCTGTTCTGTTCTGTTCTGTTCTGTTCTACTCTACTCTACTCTACTCTACTCTGTTCTGTTCTGTTCTATTCATCTTACTAACTTTATAAAATCTAATATCAACAAGGAAGCCACGTTCCAATAGATAAAATATACATAAACTTTCAACAATCTTTTCACCATAGTTCTTAACAAAGACTTGTAAGCAATTTAAGTCATGGATTCCTGCAAGCTTCCTCCTGGGAATCTAGAATTGTAAATTAATGGAAAGCAGAAAATGATTGGAGAGCTGTTACAAAAGTAAGGTGAAGTGGTAGCAATTTTTCTTCCCTGGCCAGGATTTATACTATGTGTGATGTTTCTATTCTCCAAGGCGCCTGAAGGCAGGATGAGAAGCAATGGGTGGAAACTGATCAAGGAGAGAAGCAACTTAGAACTAAGGAGAAACTTCCTGACAGTTAGAACAATTAACCAATGGAACAACCTGCCTCCAGAAGCGGTGAATGCTCCAACACTGGAAGTTTTTAAGAAGAGACTGGACAGCCATTTGTCTGAAATGGTGTAGGGCTTCCTGCCTGGGCAGGGGGTTGGACTCGATGACCTCCAAGGTCCCTTCCAACTTTATTATTATTATTATTATTATTATTATTATTATTATTATTATTATTATTATTATTATTATTATTATTATTATTATTATTATTATTATTATTATCTTCATAAACTATCTTTAGTTACAGGGCATAAAAATCCTGTTACTGGAAAAACTCTTTTTGTGAGGATTTCCTTTAGGATACTTTCACGGGGTTGAATATTGAACAGAAGAATACAGACCTCTGACGAGATGATGTACAGGGAAAGACACACTGCTCTTGAACACCATTCAACAAATGCAATAAATTCCCCACAAACTGGGAATGTTTCCAAACTTCTCCACTCCTGAAAAAATAATTCATAAATAAATTCTCCTTGGTGAAACTGATAGGACAATTGATGGGGGAAAATGCAGTATTTCTCATGAATGAATGAATGAATGAATGAATGAATGAATGAATGAATGAATGAATGAATGATGAATGAACAACAAAAAATCCCAATTTCACCTACAAATAAATACATGAAAGGCAGAACAGATCAGAATGGAATGAGGAGACAGTGCTGACTTCATGGTTAAGAGAAGATTTGGTTTCTGTCTGAGGCTGAAATACAGTAGAAGGGTAACATAAGCAAATTCCAGAATGGGAAATATTCAGGAATCTGCTGATCTCAGAGAATCAGAGAAGTATAAGATCCTTGATCTCTGGACAAGAGATTTCAGAAATAAAAGGAGCAATAGAAATTTAAGGATCTCAAAAGTTCAGGCTCAAGAATTGGATCAAAATGAAGAGGAATCCAAATTTCTTGGTGGGATTTCTTGACAGCCTATGCTAATAAAGGAGGACTATAGGACAGCAGTCCCCAATCTTTCTGGCAACAGGGACCAATTTCAGAAGAAAAATTGTCTTCCACGGAGGTACACAACCTAGATCCCATGCATGTACAGATGAAACTTTGCTTGCTCACCCATCACTTTTGTGGCCCAGTTACTAACAGGCCAGGGACCAATACCAGCAGGGTTGAAGACCCCTGCTATAGGAGCTGAATGAGTGCAGGAATTTTCCTCAGCCTAAAACTCTCCAGATATGTTAGGATAACAACTATCCAAATTCTTTGGCCTTGTAACTCTGCACAGAGTATAGAACACTAGAGTAGAAAAACACTACTGTACGCCAAGAATTGGTGTTCACTTAAAAAAAAGAACAGAGAAGTTTAATTGGCAAGCATTATGAAATGCAGACATTCAGGAAATGTTAAAAGAGAACAAGACTGATGTTCAGTCAGGAAGATCATCATGATAAAGCTCCAGGGATTTTTGTATTCCAGGAACATATGTTAGGTTAAATGTTTTTCCTAGTTAAGACTACTTTATCTTTTCAAGTTACCTTTATGAGCATCTCATCAGTTTAATGTGGAATGACATACAGACTTTTCATTTACTCAATAATGGGCAAATTTACCTGAATGTACATCCGGTTTAGGAACTGATGTTGCAGTAATCTCTCCACTTCAAGTTGCTGCAGGAAGAGCCCTATCAAATTTTGCTCACTTTTTTTAAAAGGAGAAAAATGGAGTTAAAAGGCAGCTGGAAAGATAAAAGAGGTGGGAGACAAATGGACTGGTTCAGAATTGTCTCAGAATAAACTTAGAGTAATTTGTATGTTTCAAAAGCAGATCATTTTATTAAACCAGATTAAACCTGAAATCAGGAAAAGGGTTTTCCAACTAATAAAGCACGATCTTTCTCTCTCTCTCTCTGTCTCTGTCTCTGTCTCTGTCTCTTTCTCTCTCTCTCTCTCTCTCTGTCTCTCTCTTTGTCTCTGTCTCTCTCTCTCTCCCTCCCTCCCTCATACTGCTTTTCATTTGAAAGCTCAAGATAGCATTCTTTTCTGCTTTCCCCCACAACAACTCTGAGAGAGATTTGGCATATTTCTCACAATGTGTAATTAATTTATGGAATTCATTATCACTGTATATATTCTTGCAATCAGTGTAGGTTGCTTTTAAAGGCCCTTAAAATGCACATATAGATGGTGGGTAATTAATAATGATTTCCTTCAATATTAAATTGGAGCTTCCATGTTCATGGTGACTATATCATTAAATATATCTTTTGAGTCATTGTTGACTCCTGGTGACTGCCTGGATAAATCCCTGCAGTTTTCTTGGCAAGATTTCAGAAGTGGTTTTCCATTGCCGCCTTCTTAGGGCTGATTTTGTGGCTAGTGTGGAATTAAAACTCACGATCTCTCCCATTCTAGCCCAGTTTCTTAACCATTACACCAAACTGACTCATGCCAATGAATGTTAGCTGGATATTTACAGTGCTTCACCTATTTCCTTGATGAAAAAAAGATGCTGGACAAGATGCCTTTTCATTCTGATCCAGTAAGATTCTTCTGGTTTTTCATGATATTTGGAAGACAATCATTATTCAAGTTCCTCTTCTATGTCCTATAGAATGGACCTTAGGTTTTATCCCAAAGTACTACTTGAACTGCACTGCTAAAGAGTCAAGTTCTGAAGAATGAATCCTGCTTACACAGTCTTACCTGGTCTAGAAATCTGAAGAACTGCAACTTACATCATTTCCAGTTAGATGGGCCATGCTAACTGCAACTGTTAGGAATAGAAAAGACTGGTGAACAAGGGCCCCATCTCTCCATGAAGCGTGGTATAAGACTTAATGTATTTTAACAGAAAATTCTTTTCTGGTTTGCATTTAATTGTATTGATTCAACTGCACACTTTCCATCCAAGGAAGACAAAACAAAAGTCTTCTCTCTCCTTGATGAAACAGTCATTTAGTGTCATGTCATTAGGATTAAAATTTGAACCAAGTTTTCCTTCTTCCAGGGTGCTGCCTGAATGATGCAATTATGAAACTGGAATTGATTAGAGCAAAACAATCCTTCCTTGCCCACAACATTGCAAAATCTCCTGGGAAGAGCCTGGGCAGCAGGAATATCAGGGGGAAATTGCAGAATAATAAAGCGCTGTTAATTATAATTATTATTGCCTAAATGGAGCTTTCTTCTCAATCGCAGAAATGATATCTTTTGTGCAGAAGGACTATAGATAAGGTAGATATAGGCTAGGTAAAGGTGGGATCAAAGGAAAGCTGTTTCTGTCTCATTGTTTCTATTTACAGGCATTTGCAGCTCAGCCCACCTTCTTAACATGTCAAGGCTGCTGTCCATGGTTACTACTTGATAATCACAACAGCCCATCAGGAGGAAGAAGGCAAATCTGCAACTAAGTGAATATTTCAATGACACAATGACCCGGACTAATTGTTCTCTCTCTTTTTCACTCTCTAAATAGGTCATCTTTTAATCAAATCTTTTAGTAGAAGTAAAAGGAAGCAGGTGTGCCTTTATTACCATTCTGACTTTCTTTTTCTAACAGCCCCAGAAAGGTCAAGTTTTATTTGTTCCCCTACCCCCATTATCAAATTGCAGACCTGAGATCACAGGGGGAGGGAGAAGACAAGAGGGTGCCAGGTGAAATTTCTGTCTTGTGATTGACATATGGTTTATGCAGCCTGCTAGAAAAGGGTGGATGCTCACAAAGTGATTCCCAACATGTTCCAACACTTGAATATTTGATTTATATAAAGTTTGGAGATTAAAGCTCTGTTAAGCAATGCAGGAGCCTAATCCAGTATCTTTTTGGTTCTGCTCTGGATTCCTGTGTATCACTTGTGAAAATGTAGAAATGTTCCAAATGGAGTGGCTTATCACAGATTGGCCCTAATTGCAAAGGCTAAAATGTATCAGCACTTTCTCCATATCTTGCCCTACCAGAAACGGGGAGATCTGGTGAGAAACCATTCTGCTGATTGCAGATCTCAGTCCTGCTTTTGTCTTTTTGACAGTTATACAGAAGCAGAATTAACTAGCAAACTACACACATTTGCAAACTACAACATCTTCTGCAGAGATGTGCTTAATTTCAACCTGACTTTTTTTTTTTTTTGCAGAGAATCAAAATAGCTCATTGTATTTAAAAACAAGAACACAGTCCAAATTACCAGTTTTAATGCAAAAGGGTAATGAAATAACAGAAGTAGGGAAAGCACAAATATTAAAAAGGAAGAGTTGGTTGAACTTGGACTACCTTATGTGGATGCCTAAAAGCAACGTCAAAGGGGCCCAACTATTTCATACATAAAAGGGAATGGCAACCATTGGTTCCCTGGTATAAACTGTCCTCTGCCTGTACCCCTGTTGCTGCCACTACATGTAAAATGAATCATCTTCACAACATCTGCTCAATAGGGGGAGGAGATTTTTTTTGTGTTCTTTTATGTGGAGAATTTGTATGTATGTGCAAACAGACACATACAGGCAGCTTTTCACCCATCACCTGCTGTCACATGTGGTCCTTCTGAACTAAGAAAATAGAATCAGCTATGATTGATGCTTTCCAAATCCAGCCCTTAAATGTTGACTTGCTGCTGACATTTGAAATGAACTTCATTCACACCCAACGTCAACTGTTTTTGAGAACTTTTCCTAGCATCTCTGCAAATTCTTATTTAAGTAGAGCCAATTCTTATCCAACTCCTCCTTTTTAAATCCTATATCCATGTTGTGCACTTTGCAGCCTACTCTTTCCTGTCACAAAATCCCATCTTCAAATTGCACTTAAAAAGTTGTACAGATTTACTGTGATGAGAAACAAAAGGAGAAGAAATGGACTGCAATCCAAGCCATATATTCATTTATAGCTTTCTGTGATCACCAAAGCTTCTGGTGTCCAAATCTTCATCTCCAATCAGGGAGCCATCAGAATGAATGGTATCCTAAATGTGCCTAATTGTGAAGAAGAGAGCATGCATCCAGATGAGTCCTCTGAAAATTAGGACTGGCTTTCATTGCTCCTTTTAAAGAAGTTCACAAAACAACTTGTTAAATTCAGGAACAAGAGGTGACATGCTTAGTAATTGGGTCAAAAATGTGGATTTCCTCCATGATAACATTATGGCATCTTCCTGCGTAAGAACAGTTGTGCCCGTATTCTTGCCAACTCCACCCGTGGGCCATTCCTTTGATTAATTAGTCATTCTTCAAAAGTTATTTGCATTAGCTAATCTGATAAACAGTGAGGTCCCATTTCCCTACTGAAATGTTCTGTAAAAATGGAAGTTGTATGCAAATACTTATAAGGGATTAATATTCAAAGGTTAATGATGAGAAACAAAATTGGCACTTGGGTTTATCACAGCAAGTGCCAGACTGAATTGCACAGAGAAATATTTGCATTTCTGCAGATTGTAAAAATGTGTGTACGGGAGACAAAGTCACTCCTTGTTTTAGCAGCTTACAAAACTGACACAGGAAGCCCTATGTACTGTACTGTTTTGTACTATATACTGGCTGGCTTCTCTCATATATAGGTAATCCTTGACTTATGTCTAGATGTTAAAGTTTTGTTTTTTTTTACTTTTTGAAGTTTCAACAACCTTGGAAAGGATGTGTTAGGAGCATAAAACACTTCCAGCCATTGTAAAATGTCCTACACAGAACCCTTAGTCACTTGACTTCATTTCAGGCGTTTGGCAACTGGATCATATTTACGATTGGTTGTAGCATCCACAGTCACGTATACATGATTTGCCATGTTCATTGCCATTTTCCAGTGGGGTTTTTTTGCCAGTTTCTGGCAAAAAACACCCATTTTGCTTAATGGCTACATGATTCAGACATACAACCATATGGTTCACTTAGTCTTAGCAACTGCCATAAAAATGGTTAAAAAGGCGGGGGGGGGGGGCTGGACAACCTGCCTCCAGAAGCTGTGAATGCTGCAACACTAGAAGTTTTTAAGAAGAGACTGGATAGCCATTTGTATAGGGTTTCCTGACTGAGCAGGGGGTTGGACTAGATGACCTCCAAGGTCACTTCCCACATCATCATCATCATCATCATCATCATCATCATCATCATCATCATCATCATCATCATCATCATTATTATTATTATTATTATTATTATTATTATTATTATTATTATTATTATTATTATTATTACCTTGACTTATCACCACAACAACTGACAGCCAAAATCCCACTCCCAATTGTGGTTGTGAGTTAATGATTACCTGTAGTGGTGTTGAGAAAAACTGAATAATTTTAAAGCAACTTCCGTGTTTTCGAAAGCTGATGTAATATTGTTAAGTGAACGGACAAAGGAGGTGGAAGCCAATCAGGCAAAAAGACTTACTTCCTCCTGGGCCAGTATATCGGGATCTGATAGTCCTGCCACATGTAATCAAGATGTGGTAAAATACACACATTTTTTGGGGCAGGAAAGAAACAACAAATGCCTTTGGATGCTTAATATGGTTTTCAATATATGGTTAGCTGCTCCTACACATGCTGGAAAGCAAAGGATTCCTCCTCTTGTCTAATGGAAATTTGCTTTTGCTCCTTCCCATTCCCCTCCCCCCCAAGATTTTTCAAAATATCTGCAGCCAAATTTTAGCAAAGGAGTTTTGGTTGATGGAACCAGTGACAGTGTTAGATATGAGGTTTACTGGTATCAAGCAAAAGTTTCCTGTGTGAGAGAGACTGTGGAAAAGTGGAAGACAAGCAATTGAGTTTATCTGAGAAGAGGCCACACAGTGTAAGAAACACGAGAAGAAAGAGTTTGAGAAGGGTTCAAACTCACTATAACTCAGGTTGGGGATTTACTCTTTCTGTTTTCAAGGCTCTTGTTTGTCATCTTTTAAAGTCTCTTAAAGAAGCCTTCTTACATTCTTGCTAATGTCAGTTACTTGGGGCTTGGTTATAGGGCTACTAGCCTATTGTTATCCTTGCCATCCCTGCAACTGTAATTTTATACTAGCAAAAATAAAAAGGAGGAGGGGACTTTTGATTTTTCAGAATAATTGATGGAAAGGAGAAGGTTTCTAACTGTGCAATGTCTCAGATGCTCATTTGGAAACTGGCTTTCTGTCTGCTTTAACTTGTATGCTGTCACATGCTATGTTTCCTGATACTTCATTTTTTAAAAAAAAAAATTATAATGAGTAACCAGGATTCAAACAATGGAAATTGATTTTTTTTAGTCATCTTTTCTCTTTAGATTAAACTCTTCCTTGAATTGTGGCAGGATCTTCCTAGAAACACTGTTTGTGTGAGCAAAATCATAGTGGCAGTAGTTTTCAAAAATATAAGGCACATGTTAAACTGTCCAATTTAAGGTCCCTTTTTGCTTAAAACATAATAAAAGAAGCAAAAGATGATTAAAAGGCCACCTCTTTCTGGGAGCCAATAGCACTATAATTGCAGGCTCTGCTTAAACCATGTTGGTTTCTTTTGACCATTTTCTGTCTGCAAATATCCTTAGATTCAAATAGCCATGCAAGCAATGTAATTAAATATATTCTTTTCTGCTTTCTAATCTTTTTGGAGAAAGAGTTTAGTGTGGCTCCTCTTGCCTGTGTCCACTTTCCTATATTCTAGTGAATAATTTGATCTTAAGAGAGAACACAATTTAATAAATTCCAATTCTAATGATAACTTTATTCAAATCAACTAATCGTTGAGATGTCAATATCTTATCCATGAAAAGTTTACACGGTGAGATAATACCAATTTAAACTCCCTGTTTCTGGGGTGACTGGGTCCCTCATGGCATTATTATTTTGGATCAGCTCAGTTCACAGAATAATAATAAAAAAAGTTTAACCACAGAGTATTTTTCAAAAGTTTATTTGATATGTTTGATCCAGATCACTTCTTCTGAAGTCCCAGTGGATAGATGTTTGGTTACAAACATTTTACTGCTGCAGTAAGAACAATAGCTCATATATTTTGGCCTTGTCCTATTATTTTCTCATTCTGGGACGATATAAATGAAATTGCTAATATGATTGCTCTGTATTGAAATAGATTGAGGGACCCCCCCTCTCCCCAGATACATCTACCTGTCCCATCTGATCCAGCAGAAGTGGCATGTTTAGATCTTGTCTACTAGAGAAGGTCATTTGACAGGGCCCAGTCCTGACTCCCAACATTGGAACAATGGTAGGCAATTCATTTTCCCAAGAGGCCACATGCAAAACTGGAACTGTGATGGAGAGCCGAACCAAGATGGCTGCCGCTGCTATTTCCCCCCCCCCTCCCACACATACCTCTTCTCCTCCACCCACAGCTTCTGCAGAATATACTGAACTTATATTGGCCTTACCCAGGAGCAGCTTCAGAGACGTTTGACCTGGCTGCCCTCTGGTAGGCTCCATTTTTTATTGGTGCTGTTCTTACCAGAAGCGTTCTCCTATGTAGAGGGCATAGGAGACATAAGACAACCTTAAAGCAAATATTCAGTAAACAAAGAGCACAAAAGCATTCCTTCGGTTCTGGGAAGGCAGATAGTATTAAGAAGAAGAGGACTCCTTCCTGATTCAGTAGAAAGAAGAGAAGCGAGAGGCGAAAACACAATCAGACTTTTAAGGTTCTTTATTATAGCCTCTCTTCATAAAGTAGAATTTAGTCGTTCTGTGGAATAGAATAGAATAGAATAGAATAGAATAGAATAGAATAGAATAATAACTTTATTGTCACTTTGAATGTACACTAATCGGCATACATTAAAATGACATTTTGTTGCATATAGCTGTCACCTCCAATATACACTACATAAATATGACAAAAATAAATAAATGCATAAATACAGAACTATGCATATACCCACATATATTATATGACACAGAGAAACAACACAGTCTAGTTCGGGTTATGTATACATGTGCATGGGGAGAGAAACGAATTCTGCAAGTTTACCAGACGGATGGCATAGGGAACAAAGCTATTACAGAATCAGGTAGTCCTGCTAGAAATACTTTGAAACCTCCTCCTAGAGGGGACCAACAGAAACAGACCGTAAAGTGGGTGTGGGAGTCTCTAACAATGCACATAGCGCTTATAAGCAGCATCCTGAATACCAGGAAGCGAGCTTCCTATGATCTTCTTGGCAGAAGTCATCAGAGCTACTATAATTTCAGAGCTACTATAATCTCCATTTTAGGTTCTTTTGGCCTAGAGCTCCAGGACCAGCATCAGCAATGGATCCTACAGGATGAAAGTACTTAGCAGCTGTTTGAAGGTATCAAATGTAGAAATTGATCCTTCACAACTGGGCAACCTTAGTGGTCTGTGAAGCATCTTCATTTATACCATCTACTGGCTTTCTTTCCTTATAATTCAATGATTGTTGTTATTGTTGTTGTTGTTGACAGTAAAGGCTGAAAGATGAGAACCCATCTGAGCAAAACAGCCTTAGCAAGAAAGGCCATCTTCAGTGTTGCTTTGGATGTTGTTAGCACTAACATTGTTAGATGTTGGAGCCTGCCGGCTATACTATGCCTATAGCAGTTCCCATTCCGGAACTGGATAATGGTCAACTTGTCCAAATATTCTATCTCTTTCAGTGGCTTGGACAGGATGCTGGTGAGGAAAGGAAACTCCCTTCCCCCACCCTCTGGCAATGCACACAGCCAGCTGTGCAAGATGTGTAATGCTGACTAAATCTTGTTGGTAAGCAGCTTGTAACTTGTAGCACATTCCCCCTGCTGGCTGGCATAAGTCAAAGTGCTTTTCCTTACTTGAACAAGTTGCAAATGCTTCACAGAAGTCACTCAACACTATCTGTAGGTATCATGCCACTGAGCTGTCTGGTTGTATGAGTTGGAGCAGGAAACTGCAAACAGATGACTTCTTTTCCCCCTACTCCTTCTAGGCCTTTTAATGAGCCTATTACCTTGATTGGCCAAAAAGAAACCAAAAGATGTAAGGCCGTGGAATGTACCCATAGAAGAGAATACTTGTAACTCAGGACTGAACTGTGGGATCCTTGGTGCTCTCTGAGTTTGTTGGTTTTCTTGCAGATGTTTCATTACCCAACTAGGTAACATCATCAGTGCACTGATCATGTTACCTAGTTAGGTAATGAAACATCTACAAAAACCCACCAAGCTCAGAGAGCACCAAGGATGTCACAGTGGGATGTGATTTGCATCCTCTGCCACTGTTTCTGCTTCCATTGATTGATGCAGTTGTGGATTAACAGCTAGGCATATTTAATCCCTGACCTTGGATGGGGTGGCCCTTTCAAGGGTAGTGCATGACTGAGGATCTTTCTGGAATTTATGGGAACTTGGCTCCTGCATAACTTTCTCTGCACCCTCTTTTTAGGCTGAGATAACCATTCCTGCCCTTTGCAGCTTGACTACTGCATGCACTCTACAAGGGCATGCCCTTGAAGACTACTCAGAACCTTCCACTAGTTCAGAAGGCTCTTCATTCAGGCTGAACAAGTATATGAAGGATGAAAAGAGGATGACTGAAACCTCTTTTTAACCTAGGCTCTTTTACTTCTGCCCAGTTGGTTATTCGGCCATCTCTAGCCTTTTTATTTCTCTTGCTTTTATTGTCTTGTTTCATAGTTTAAATCATTTCTAAATCACCCAGAGTCACTGGGAGTCTGGTGGCATATAAATTTAATAAATAATAATATCACTAAGCCTTTATTAATCCTTTTTTTTCAATCATGCCCTCCCACATACACACACTCAGCTCTCAGTTTTTGTCTTGTACATTGCCTGCTCCCAATACAAGAATGAAAATAAGGATCAGTCTTGGTGGCAATAGCACAGTCAGGTCAATTTAATTTCTGAATTAATTTATTTTGTCTGGATTGGATGGTCTTAATAATAACATGTATTTATTACCATGTGGTGGGACTGCCCAAAGGCCCGTGAGTATTGGAATAGGATACGAAGTTGGTTGAGAGATATGTTAATATTGGACTTAGAGTTAAAACCGGAACTATTCTTGCTGGGAATAACTACAGAGAAATACAATAAGGGAACAATCTATTTGCTGTTACACATCCTGACTGCAGCTAGGCTTGCATTTGCGCAACAATGGAAGAGCAAAGAAATCCCCACAGAGGAAGAGTCACTATATAAAATATTAGCATGTGCGGAAATGGACAGGCTTACAATGGTTTTGAAAGACAAATGTGGATCAGTTTACTTCGAAACCTGGGATACATTCTATCGCTGGAGAGATTCGAAGAGGACGGTTGGG
>NW_015388821.1:98577-109418 GCF_001527695.2 Protobothrops mucrosquamatus
TTTTTTTTTCTTGACCTGTAGTTCTCTGCAATTCTCAGATTATTTTACTGTATGTACTGTATGCATTGTTGACTGGAATCAGCAGACCAGAAATACATAAACAAATACATAAAAGTGAAAGCAGCTCTGTACATGGCATTGATGACTCTCTGAACTGCCATTTGGACTGGGCATTTCAATTTAAACTGTTTTTGTGACATTCCTGGGTGTAGCCTATCATTAACTTCCTTGTGAGGCAACTGGCAATCACACTGAAATATGAAAGTGGCACACATGATAATTAACTCATTGCCGCAGAAGAGGAGTAGGTACATTTGAAAGTTTATTCCCTTGATGTTGGATAACTGACAAGGTGTGCCAAGATATGATTTGAGAGAGTGCCTTGAGGGTTTTTATCAGTCTTCAGAAAAAAAATCAGGTATCTTGTTGTTCCTTTTCTGACCAACACACTTTATTATAAGATACCTTATGCCAGTGTTTTTCAACCTTGGCCATTTTAAGATATGTGGACTTCAACTCCCAGAATTCCCTAGCCAGCCATGCTGGCTGGGGAATTTTGGGACTTGAAGTCCACACATCTTAAAATGGCCAAGGTTGAGAAACACTGCGGTTATGCCTTTTCATAAAATTTGTTAGCCAGAAGTGGTACCACTAGACTTTTGTCAACATAGTCCAGTGTTTCTCAACCTTATGAACTTTAAGATCTCTGGACTTCAACTCCCAGATTTCCCCAGTCGGCATAGCTCCACCTCAGGCACAAAGCCATTTGGGTGACCTTGAGCTAGTCACTTTCTCTCAGCCCTAAGAAGGAAGCAATGGCAAATTACTTCCGAAAACTTGCCAAGAAAATTGCATGGAACTGTCCAGGTCCATGTACCAGACATGATTGAACTAAAGGAAAAAACCCAGCAGATTTAATTTCCCAGAAGAATAAGAAGAGTTTTCCAGAAACCTGACATAATTACTAAAAAAAAAAAAGTCCCATTTCTAATGGATGATAACATTGTTTCTTGAGCAGGTCATTTTATAAGAGAACTTAGAGCAATTTGGAGAGGGGGGGGATTCACACAGGAGATTTGAATCCTAAGAAACCTCAGCCTCAGAATGTGTTATTTTATATGTCAAAACTAACATTTTGAATTTGGGGCTGGAAATATTACGCCTCCATCGGTCCAGACCTTTAAAAAATAGAGAGGCAGCATTTAAACACCAAGAAGACTCAGAGTCTTTACTTTACAGATCACAATACAATATTATTACCTGGAAGTTAGCAAGGGAGGAATTATAGTAGCTGGATATTTATTTAAATTATATTATATGTTGGAAAAAGTATAAATACCGTCATGGACCTCCTGTTGTTGGCAGCAACCCATTTTGCCTGAACTTTCCAATTATGCTTTGAACATAGCTTTGAAGTTCCTTTCTTCAACAGTTTCAGCAAACACAAAAAACCCCCTGTTTTTCTTCCCCTCCCCCTAAAACATAGTACAACAGAGTTGGACGAGACCTTGGAGGTCTTCTAGTCCAGGGCTTTTCAACCAGTGGTACGGGTACCACCTGTGGTACATTGGCACATGGCAGGTGGTACGCGGCCATCCTAGAAAAGTGGTAGCGGGGGAGGGGAATGAGCTGAACTGGTGGCAGCACCGCACAAGCCTGAGGAAGAGATGGCTGGAGCTGCAGGGCTGTCAGGGCTCAGTGGAAGCACCAGGATCAGTGCCAGGCTCCAGCTGGAGCTCAGCGTTGATCCTGGCACTTCTGCTGAGCCCAGAAGAAGCGCCGATCAGCTGGAATGTTGCAGCATCTCCAGGGTCTTGTGATTTACATTCAGATGCTTGGCAACTGATTCATATTTATGACGGTCACAGTGTCCCAGGGTCATGTGAAGTGACCAAAGCCTGCTGCAACCACCCAGCAGATGGGGGGAATAAAAACCAAACACCCCCCACCCTACCCCCGTCGCCAATCCTCAACAGAAATGCTCACAACAATGAAAACCTCTGACAGGAGGAAGAGCGCCGCCGGGTGGGTGGGCAGGCAGGTGTCTTGCTCGGCTGTGCCTTGGGGGGCACTTTTTTCAGTGCCATTGTAACTTCGAACATTCACTAAGCGAACTGTTGTAAGTCGAAGACTACCTGTACTTTATCAGTGTTTTCTCTCTTTTTTTTTTGATCATCAAGTTTTTGACACCTTGCTAGGCGACTGGTGGTACTCAGATGTTGCCATATCCTAAAAGTGGTACAATGGGTGAAAAGGTTGAAAAGCCCTGTTCTAGTCCAGCCCCCTGCTTGAGCAGGAGACCCTATACCATTTCAGACAAGTGGCTGTCCAATCTCTTCTTAAAAGCATCCAGTGATGAGGCACCCACAACTTCTGAAGGCAAGTTGTTCCACTGGTAAAGTGGAATGCCTTGAAGGCAAGGCATTCCACATGCTAAACTCATAGAAAGAATTGATCACTCTACCAGTACATCTCCATAGATAAATGGAAATAATTTCAAAGAAAGCAGCCTTTGAGACAATAAATATCCCATCCTGCTCTGGTGTCATTTGAGAGTGAAGGGTGCTAGCTTTTATTAAGCCTTCCCTTGTCATCATAAGCTGTGATTTGTGGTCTACATACCAGACTTCTTTTTCCTCCCCCATCTGCATTGCCTAATATCACATTACATTAACAGCAAGGTTCACAGATCACAACCTTAGCCACTTTTACCTCTTTCCTGTGGTTTCCGTACATGAGACTATTTTTTTCCCCTTTCTCCTGTTTTTTATCCTTCTACAAACTACCTGGGGTCTTTAGAGAATCATACATTTTCTTGCAATTTATTTACACATAAGTGCTCACATCATCCCAGAAACATGGCCAGAAAGGACTGGAACAACAAGAAAGAAAAAGAAGTATGGAAAACCACTTCTGATGCCTGCAAAATGCATTTTGGAGCGTGGCACCACTTGTGACAGTCTTTCAAATGGATGATCAGCCCTGTAACAATGCACTGCTGTTACACATTCAGCTAACTGAGAATACTGTTTACGTGGAAGTTGTGTTAGCTGGTTTTCTGGAAAATGTCTCTAAAGTCAATCCAAGCAAAGAGCAAGCAAACAAACTAGAGAAGTAAGATGACAAAAGCAGATTTATTGGAAATGTGTGGACAATTCAGAATCTGCCAAAGAATCTCTATGGAAGCTGGGGTGGTATTGTGATTAATGCTGGACTAGGAAAACTTGAGTTCAAAACTCATCCACAAAGCTTCTGGGCAGTTTTGAGCCCAATATCTCATATAGGAACATGTAACACCATGGAAGAAAGTTTTTTAAAAAATATTATTTCAGATAATCCTTCTGATAATAAATGCAGCTGATAAGGATTCTTATCAAAGTATAGCCACAAAGAAACAAGAGAGAGGTATCAGTGTGCTTAGGGAATATCAAATGCCAAGGAGGTGAGGTGGGCAGGTCTAATAAATAAATAAATCTGTTGGGAGGTTCAAAGGGGAATAAAAAATCAGAACAATGGGCATATGGACACAAACTTCGATATTGGCAGAAATCCATTCCTTTTTATTCTGCCTCAGTGTTGATCTAAAGGGCGAAAGTAGCAGGTTTACATTTATCGTTTCCCCATTAGATAGCAAGGTGGAGAGAGCTCATATCTGATTTTCTTCTTGCTATAAAATACTTACAAATATATATTTATCACCTACATTCATAAGTCAACTTTTGGGATGATTTTACAAAGTAACCATAATAGATACATGGATAAGTTACTAAATGTTGGTCGTTGTCCTCCTCCTCCTCCTCCTCCTCCTCCTCCTCCTCCTCCTCCTCCTCCTCCTCCTTATAAACCAACCCAGCTCGACACTTTCCATCAAAATGTTGGGTTAGCTATGTTCTGCTGCAATGAAATATGAAATAGTTTCAGCAGAACAAAACATTTCAGGAAGGAATGGGACCAGCTTTTATCAGTTCTGAGGAATTGATAGAAACTCAGTACAAATTTCGCAGCATCTATATGCCACATTTCTTAGCAGAACAAGGAAGTTACTTACAGCTGCAACTACCAAAGTATCCCACTTATTTGTTCCCATTTCAAGATAAGGTATAGCTACTCGTGATGCTAAATTGCAAAGTGACTGAACTTTTTTTTCTCCCCTAGACAACATACAGGACTAACATTATATAGCTCAATTCTACCTGGATTTGTATGCATTTTATAATGTTTACTTAATACATTAGGTGCAATACTCCACTTCTAGGCCCTATCTACTTGCTAATTGAAAGCTAAAGAAGCAGTGGCAGATATTGAAGGCTATTTTTCTTTGTGAATCAGGATGGCTTTTTTCGGCAGGTAAACCATAGCTTTTTCATCATCTTCAACCTCGACCAGAACTATCTGCTTTGGACAGACAAAACCCATCTCATCATCATCTTTGGTGTGCTTCTCTGGCTTCTGTTTCCATTCCCTCCATGACATTCAGGCTAAACTCCAACTAACCAGCATTCAGCATTATAAACATTATAAACATTGCCCAAGACAGTTCACATTTGCCACCCCATCAATAGCCAAAGCAATCTAAGTACATCTTAGTTGAGATTCCAATTCTCTGTAATAATTTTTTAAGACCGCTTTTAAGTTTCTACCTTTAATGCCAACACAATAAAGAGTCCACCTTCATTGGGAACTTTTCCAGTGAGAAACTAAACTATATTCTACTTCCAACTTTCCTTAGTAGGTGTCCAGCTAACACAAATATTTGTTTGGGTTTCTAAAAAGATACATGAACCATCAGTGAGAAGCCATAGGTGAATGCAAATTGTCACAAGCTGCTACTACCTTATTTTCATTCCAGGATCACGAAAGTAGGCAGGATGATAGCCCATGCTAACTGCTTTCCCCTGTCCAAAGTGTAGAAAATTTGGCCAAGGATGATATGATCTTGAGAATGTTTTGAAAACCTTAAAATGAATTTATTTTATTTCATACAAATAAATTTGAAAACATAAATAAAATAAAATAGGAAACAAAGTGGACCCAGTCCTGTTTTCATCAACTGAAAAGATTGTCTATTTAAGAACATTATAAGAAAAGAAGCTCTCCACAACAGAAAGAACGGACAAAACTCAATTTCTTAGAAGCAAATTATTGCATACCTTCACACACACACACACACACACACACACACACACACACACAAGATCTGCTCAACACTGAAACAAACTGCCTCAGGAAGTAATAGAATCACTCTTTACTTGAGGTGTTTCAACAAAAGCTGGGTAATCACCTATGGGAGATCCTGTGGTATTGGATTCCTTTATTGAAAAAGAGCATCTGGTTCCAAGAACCTCAGTAAGCTTCCATGACTAAGTATAGATAAGACACTGGATGTTTCTGCTCATAATCTAACTACTGTCACACTGGCCCTCAATCTACAACTGCTTCAACATTCTAAAATATATTTTTCTCCTTTTTCAAACTGAAGATCTTTGGTCTGTGCAGAGATCTGATAAAAAATCTGATTTGATTTTTTTTTTTACAATACCATTTCTGAAAGGCATAAACTATACAAATCTTACATTCTTTTGTGATGTGGGTGGACTCTGACCAGAATCTGTACAGGAAGTTATTCCAGCCTTTAATCTTGGCTGTGAACAGGGGGTTGAGTGAACATCAATAAGTCATTAAATCTTCAATTTTCTGCCTTTCCTTGAGCTTCCCTTTTCATTTCCCCTGACACTGCTTTTTCAGAAAAAAATAAATCAAATCACTGTAGAAGAAATGTGGATGTTAGGGTTGAAACCTGCAAGTCAAAATACAGAGGCACGTAGCTACCAAAGTTTCATCCTTGACATAGGGTTGTCTTCAATAACAACTGCACAAAATCAGCTTTTGGGCTTCTTATATGGACAAAATGTTTCAACCTCATAAATCAGATTTCTCATCTATTTCTCTCTCTTCCTCTCCCGCATTTCTACGAGGTGACATATATTAGGAGTATCCATTAACATGTTTTATGGTGGCTAGTACCTATACTTCCTCAAACCTTACATTTTCCAAAATAAAGAGGCTTTAGAATTATATTCGAGGGTCTTGTCAGAAGGAGTGAATAATCCCAAAATCATTGGCTGCAGAAGGACTCCAAAACTACTTTGATAATTGTCAGTTGTGTCATTTAGCACCAAAAAACATTGATTTTCATTATATTGTTTTAAAACTAGGGAGTAAAACAGATGATGCACTTATCTTCCTTCTCATCCTTCCCAGCACAAACCATAGATCTCAAACATTCAAACCTTCCTAACTCTCATTAGTTATGAGAGAGGAGTGGCCAAACCCCTCTTTGCTTCAATAGAGAGACAAGCTTTTCTGTAGCTGCCCAGTTGCTATATAACAGCTTGCCCCATTGGCTGATTGATCTCTACCTTGTTGAATTTTAGGAAGGTCTTTAAAATGGTTCTCTTCCACAGGCATTTGGGAGTTTTTGCTGTTTGGGCTGCCTTATATTGAATTTAGATTATTGTGTTTTTCATTTATATTTTAATATTATGGTTGTTTTTAATAAGCATAGTTTGAATATTTTGAGATTAAGATCTTTAGGTGTGCTGCAAACTAAATCTGGGGATAGCATGGTTTATAAACTGCAAAAAGATAAATATATTCAACGAGAAGTCTTCTCAAGAGTACGGGTTAGGGTTACGGTTGGTGAATAGCATCCATATCAAAAAAGCTGCCATCACAAATATATTGATTCTCAAGGTGTTACAAGTATATTCAGGAATGCCCAAAGAATATGGTAAAAAAATGTCAACATTACCACCACAATAGATCTGCTTGTTTTTATGTGATGAAGCACAGCTTTGATCACACCATTATGGCCACTACCTTGAGTTTTTTTTTAAACTACACATTTAGAAAACAATACTTCTCACCAAGATAGATGAAACTTTGACCAGGTAACTCATTTTGCTCTGCTCATTTTGAAGTCCACCTGCTAAATATTCATGACTATTTTTCTGATGGTTCTTGGTCTTTAAAATAGGCTTCGAATGGACAGTCCTAAAAAGAGGGGAAACAATTATACATAGGCTGTTCTGTATATAACAGGACATTTGACCATTTCACTAGAAATGCATAATGTGGGATTTGAAATGGGTTTTCAATGGGGGTCTAAATACTTCACCAATACTAGCCAGAATTGCATTATTTCTAGGCTTAAATTCACAGGTACATTAAGTGGAAATGGGGAGAAGAAACTCCACACTTTTTAAAAAACAAAAACTGCCTTGGCAGTGCAGCCAACAATTTGCCTTTTTTTTTTTTTGAACATTTTATTAAAATGTAAAGTAAAATACAAAATACAAAACAAATGGTAGAACACAATGGGGAGGAAAAAGGAAGAAGAAAGTGAGGGAAAGAGAGGAAAAAGGAAAAAAAAAGAGATTGACTTCCGACTTCCCCTGTTGCAGTAGAATAGAGCATTAACGTCGAGTCTCAACTTTTTACTTTTTCACAATAACAAAAACTAGCCATTTCTGTAACAACAAATCAGTCTAATCAGTGAAACACAAAATCAAAGTTTCATTCTTTTCCACCTCAAGCACAAAGTCCAGAAGAGGTCTCCATGTAGAAACGAAGGTACTTGTATTCTTTTCTTTAATCAAAACAGTCAATTTTGCCATCTCTGCCAACTCCACCAACTTTTGTAGCCATTTGTCCATAGTTGGAATCAAAATGTCCTTCCATTTTTGTGCATACAGTAGTCTTGCTGCCGTCAACCTATACAGGATCAAAGTTCCGATTTTTTCCCCCAAGTCTTTTTCCATTAAACCCAAAAGAAAAGTTTCTGGTTTCATGTTTATTTTTACTTTAAGGATTTTCTGTATCAGAATGTGAATCCTTCTCCAATATTTCTTTGCTTTATCACATGTCCACCATAAATGATAAAAATGATATGCGGATGAAAAGTTTAAAATATACATTGAATTGCAACTTAAAAGAAAATTTCTACAAGATGATGTATTGCTGGTATTTAACACCAGACAAGTTATCTAGAATGTATAAAGGTACTTCAAATGAATGTTGGAAATGTAAATGTAAAGAAGGGCTTTTTATCAACCAACAGTTTGCTTTTTGATTACATCTCATGCATGTTCCTTTGCACTTATCCAACTAGTTGCTACTCCTATCATTTAATAAAAAAAACACTCAGTCATTTCAATAGACAGTCAGGAAGTGAAAGCAGTTTTCTCCATTGGTGCTAGAGTAATCCACCATGGAAGGTAGAGTTGTTTTCTCTTTCATCACATGTCAGTCATTCCAAGTGTTGCTAATGTCTGAAATCAAATCAGTGTCTTCTCCCAACTAACATGCTGCTGGAGGCCTCTCCTGTTGACAATGATGGTCCATCCCCCCCATGAAGCTGTCATCACATTAGATACGTATTATTTAACACTGGCTGTGGCAGGACCAGAGGCATGTGTGTTATGCATTAGTTATTGTGTTTCCAGGTGGAGTTTTGTCCCATACCTTGGAATGCTTCTGAAACATAGACTCATAGCCCCTGTATTCATCTAAATATACTCCCTTCCCTTCCCTCTGCTTTCCACAAAATAGTGTACATTCCTCATTGGGCTTCAATCATTGATTCTGACCCTGGAGCACTAGTGAGAACACATGCTTGTGGGAGTCATAGATCTCAAGTGTGCACACATTTATTGATTTGTTGTTTATTAATCAAATAAATAATATGTATGGAAGAAGAAAGGGTCCTGAATAGCCATTGATCAGATGTAATTGACAGGAACAATTGGTATATTGATTTTTCCTTTGAATGTTAAAAATAATCTTCCCATGAAATTGATGTTTATAAACAAAACATTTTAAAATATTTAAGATCTCAAAATGTTTTGTTCGGAGATTTAAATAGTAGATTTTCTCAAACTAAGCTGGAATAGATAAATATTTTGGATATTAAATTTGTTTATAAAATGATCTGGATAAGAAATTTTCAAACCTTACAATTTCTGTCACTCTCAATTTCTTATTTCTAAGATTTTGTCTTGTCTTATATTATCTTAGTTGTGTGGGGTTGTTGTCGTTGTTTTTTTTACAAATTGTTAAGTTTACCAAAACATATCATTTTAAAAAAGTCTATACTGAAATGTACGCATGTTTTGATTCAAGCTTCTGCAATTATATCTGGTTTGAGATATTTTCCAATATATTTTTTTTTTATCATTAACATTTTGTACATTATTTTCATGAATAAATATTTCAAAGCTCAATATTATACCATGCATACACACATACAAACATATATGTGTGTATATCTAAAATTACATCACTGTATTTTTAAAAGCCAACTATGATATGACTTTTCAATGAACTTGGGAATTATTCACTTGACCATATGAATGTTTCTTTAATAACAACAACAATAAAAAATAACCAATGCAAGGGAAATGGATAATTTTATTCTCTATTCATTCATTTTTGCAGTGGAATACAATATATAATATATAATATAATTAATGTTCTATTCACCCTCATGGCCCCAGCACCAACAGAAAGCCATCGTAAAATTCAGACACACAAACAAAAGGGAGCAAGGGATGGCTTGGAGAACAAAAACCATTACTGGTAGAAACATGTACAGAAACTGCTTATCAAACAGGGAGTGTGAAAAATATTTCTAAATAAGATAATATTCAATACAAGTAACAACATGTCATTGCTATGAAATTGGAACTCTATATAATGTATAGTGCTTGAGGTGTAGGTCTTCTTTTACATTTATTATTCATTTGATTTGTTAAGTATATTTGTCACCTATCTTGCCGTGGGGCTGCTCCAGGTGGTTTACAATAATAAAAAGGAAGAAACCAAAAGAAATGTAAACAGAAATACTGGAACCATAAAATAAACAATGAAAAAAATGTAACAAGAATATCTATATATAATAACCAAAAAAATGGATGGGTAGAGAGAGTCGGGGAGGAGGTAGAGTCTGCCATCAATCCAGCAGCTATCTCCAGTGTGGCACTTCCCCATTTAGTCCCCAGGCCAACTGGTAGAGCCAGGTCTTTAGGGTCCTGCAGAAGAAGAAAAAAAATTTCTGCAGAAAAGTAAAATAGTCATTATAACAACGGTGATAATAAAGATAGTGACTATTTAATTTCAAATAACATTTGTTCTTGATTTTAACCCAGCTTTACCAATTACATACTTTGCTGAAATTATTTATTTGTCCAAAATATAATAATTATACAACATTTTAAGAAGAAACATGTTCAAAACCAAATGGGGAAATAATCAGGGGAAATAAGTGTAAAACCATTTGGAGAAAGTCCATCTGTCTCATAAAGGACAAAGCACATTCCTGGGTGTACTTCTATCAAATGATGAGAGTTGACTCTTGGGGCAGATTTTCACTCTCTGCTGGTCATTAGACTAATTTCCTTGGCTTTGGTAAAAATTTTACCATCCTGTGAACTGATCCAGAGGCATTTCCTTCGCTTTTCACTTAGCCATTATAGATTACACTTCCTCTTTAATTATTCCTTGTAAATCTATTCTCCTATCACCTCCGAAGGGGAACAGAATCCATTGTGGCAGAAACAAGAGCACTCATTTGACAAATGACCTTAGGTCAATAGATTAAACAAATGGTAAAAAAATTAGCAGCAGTAATACAAATTCCATCTCCTATTCTCTACTGTCCAGTTTGCTGCAATATTTACAAGATAGTATATGCACAAGAGTACATAATATTTAGAATAAGACTGATTAAAGCTATGGATGCTCTGCCACTAAGAATTAGAATATATACAGTGTCGCCATACATA
>NW_015388822.1:0-31847 GCF_001527695.2 Protobothrops mucrosquamatus
AAACACTGATGAGCAAAAGGCTGACATTTGTTTAAAAGGATTTTTTATGATAAATATAGGAAAGTATAGGCTATGCAAATCTTTCTAAAACTTGTTTGCTCTTGAATTAGCAGTAGTAGGTAAAAATATATTCACCGGTAAGTCTTATGTAGCTCCATAATACGCTCTTCCAATTCTCTGGTCTGATTTGGAGCAAAACGTAGTTCACCAACATAATTGCCAACATGTTCTTCAGTATCATAATCTCCCAGTTCAGCTTGTACAGCATAGGAGCCTAACAGTGCATGTGTTACAAAAGAACACGGTAGACGTCCGCTGATAATATCTGCTCGGAGCTGCAGGCACAAGTAATACCTAAGGATAGGAAGAGGTCAGAAAGTTGAAATGTTCATAAGAAAAGTAAACAGCTAAGAGATGATTATGTTTCCAGACAAGCTTGTTTAACTACTAGTCCACCATTAATTACAGCATGTCCATTTTACACAATAATCTTCTGGGGAATCTGATAAACTCAGCAATCAGAATTCTGAATTTTAATAACTTAAATTTGGAAATTTGCTTGAAGTGAGGGAAAGCCAACAAAGCTCATCAGAAACTTGATGAACATCCAGTTTTAATTAATCTCATGTGACTAAAAAATGGTACCATTTAAGTAAGGCCACAATATTGGGTGATAGACTATTAACCTTTAACAGGGAAATACAGGGAATTAATGATACAATGAAGGCTTTTTGCAAAACAAGTTACCTCCATTTGGCAAACAGGAAACAGCACCAAAGTCTCTGATTCAAACTTTCTCTCCCCTTCAATACCAAGAATGCAAATGATTATTAGGACAAAGAGCGTGGTGGCTCCTGTGGTTAGATTGCTGAGTTGACAATCAGCAGGCTCATGTTTGAGACCAAGTTGCTATCACAGGACAGGGTGAATTCCTGTCACTCGCTCCAGCTCCTGCCGACTCAGCAGTTTGAAAGTAGGAGACCACAAGTAGATAGATGGGTACCACTTAACAGGTACATGAAAGGAGCCCCCAACTGTGCATCCCCCAGGCAACAGTATGTCACTGGCAAATCCTTTCAATCAGGAAATGCTTCAGCGCTCTCAACATGACTGGAGTAATATTGCTTCTGGAAGAATGTTCCTTCTTTCCAATGACCAATATTAGCAGTAGGAACAATACCCTGGAAAATCGTCATGCTATTGTGTTGCCCTTCAAATAGTTCTTGGAATACTTCTGAGGGAATGAATAAGGCGAGACAGGAAATTTTTCTGAACACAAATTGGCATGGCATGTTGTGTATTTCCAGCTTTTGAGAGTTGTTCCACACAGATAAAATAAACTATGACTTCATCAATGTGTGAACTCAACTATTTTCCTTTTAAGAGAGTTGAGTAAGAATTGGCCAAGACAGATACATTTTTACTTACCTTGTGATGTCCTCTGTGAGTTGGGCTGGGTCTGGTGGATAAAATTTGACTGTGAAGGCAAAATTCCAGGGGCCACCTAAATAAGTGAGAAAGAGAAGAAAAGGGAAAAATATTAGGGCACACGTTTAGGTAATGCATCTTTGATTGACTCTCTCACATGTGGTTTTTATTTCTTTTTTTGAGTTGCCTCACATTCCCCTTTACTCTAAATCTCTAAAGAACTTATAAAGACTTTAAAAAGACACACTCCTCAGAATTAGTGGAGATCTCTGCTTTCCTGGATCTTGATGGCTGAGGCAAACAGCAGGTATGCTTGCCTTTTAAGGTTTGCAATAAGCAAAAGAGTCTTTGCTGTGCAGAGAGACAGTGACTATGGTGTTGCCATGGAAACAAGCTCAAATCCTCAAGAGAGCCTGCTGTTGGGGAAAGACCTCCAGCAACATCTCTTCAAGATACTGCGTCGCAAACCTATCCCATAGCCAGCTATTTTCAAAGAAAAAGTCAATAAGAGGTATTTCGCCAGCTCTTAAAAATCTAAGATACAAACCTGAGACCCTCTTGCTCACAAATATCAGAAACATTATTTGCTTTACTTTTGTGAAACAAAACTGTGCTTCATAAAGTTTGTGTGACACAGTTGGGTTTCATGGAAATCATTTTATGGAGTTGGTAGAAAAGAAACCCTGCCAATGGATTAGACAGAACAATTTTGGTGTCTTTTCCATTTCTAAAGGTTACAAATGGAATCGCTAGGATGCACAGTAGTACCCGATGGGATAGATACATCCTTCATTTCTGATAAATTGTAAAAAGGAGATGGGGCTGACAAGAATTCTGTGCTTTTTTTAAAAAATGAGAATTACTCTCTAAAGAATTGATTTCTAAATGCAAAGACAGCAGGGCTGGAAAATGAGAGCCAGAGACTCAGAAAGCCTCTCTCCTCAGGCAGAGTAAATCTATTCTGTCAGTTATTCCTAATCTACCTGCTAGAAAATTGATAGTGGAAATTCATCTGAAATACATACCGAGGTTCAGAAACATCTCATTCACTAGTAGTATATTTCAACAGCCAGTAAACCATTGTAATTTTGTACAGTCTAGAGCAGGGGTAGGCAACCTCAGCTCTTTTATGACTCGTGGACTTCAACTCCCAGAATTCCTGAGCCAGCCATGACTGGCTCAGGAATTCTGTGAATTGAAGTCCACGAGTCATAAAAGAGCCAAGGTTGCCTACCCCTGGTCTAGAGCATTTCAAATGAATGTTAATAATGTACACAGTGATCTTATTATGCAATGTGCTTTATATTAAGTTCTTGACTATATACTTTTGCATGATGGTTTCCAGATTGAGAAGTCTTAAATATCCATGCTTTGAACTACTCACTGCGAATCTGTTTCTTTATTTCTTTAGAAGGATCCAGCCAATTCTGAAAAAGTATGAGAGCACATTAAGAGGAAATCCTACATAACCACAACATCTGAAATAGGCAAACCACAAACTTTATTTAAACCAGCCCAACATTACCTTCTGACTATCTGAATCACAGAATGTAAGTCCAAAATAATCCTTCTCCAGCAAGTTAAGGTGCTCACAGACCAGGTCAAAGAGTACTTGACCTCGACCATGTTTCTGTATGGACACAAACAAAGTGGCAAAAATTAAGAGCGATGTGAATTGCATTAACTTCTTTCCAAAGCTCACATAGCAACAGATGCAAAACAGCCCCCTTTTGACTGATCATGCAGTGAAGAACAGTAATACTTTCTTTATTAGACATTACAGGACTGCACAAAACCTGAAAGTCTTATAAGGCCCTCTATTTCCTTCCAAACTTTTAGTTAATATCTCTAGGAGCAGCTATGCTTACAAAATAAGGTTTATTAAAATGATACATGCACATGTACAAACTTGAGCATTTTTAACTTTTAAATGGGATTTTTTTTTAAAAAAAATGAAAGCATAAATACCCTGGTGGTCGTCCATTCAAATACTAAGCAGACCTGACCCTATTTAGCTTACAAGGCCAAGGCCAGGCAAGCTCAATTGACAGCAGCTAGCCAACCTTGCCTTTTTTCAGATAGCACTTCTACATGAATTAACTAGAAAATTCCAAAGATGTACGGTAGGTTAAATTAAGAATAAGAAAGCAGTAATGAAAAGCCACTTGTATAACACTGCCAAGAAAACTGCAAGAATCAAGTTCAACTCAAGTGTATCTTTACCCTGTTACAGAGATACATATTCTTTATCTAACTTTGTTCAAAAATATAGATCTGTAATTCCAAGATTACTTTCCTCTAACTGTCCCACTTGGAAGTCAAACTGACATACTCTGAGGATAGTGACAACACGACCCAAAGTTTGATCTACTAATACGATTCTATGTCATGACATGTCAGCATGTGGGCTCTGAGAATGAAAACTAATGGCTACATCATCAAAAACCACAAGCAATTAACACTTCACAAAAATACTTCCATTATATGAAGAAACTTATTAACCTGTGCAACAAAAGGCAATGAATCTATTTAGGCATTTAATATGAATCTTTTTTTTTCTTTTTTAAAATTAAAAGCTGGTTTAGGAGATCAAATGACTGTGAACAAGATAGTCATACACTGGTAACAAATAATTAGTGATGTTTTTCAAGCTGCCTCTTCCTATGAAGTATGTTATGCTGCCTCATCTTTGGTGTCTATTGTTCCTGAGAAGGATAAGAAAAGAACAGCAAGAGTTTATGCCAAAAGTATGCACTTCCAGCATGATCATCCAAGACATAAAGGTCATCTTATGGTAGTTGTCCTGCTAAAGCAAGCAGACATTGATATTGGGCAGCAAAGATATAAGAAGATGCTGAAGGAGGAGGAAGATCACATTACTGACAACAACAGAGGCATCATTTCTTACTGCAATGCAATGGTAAATGATTCTTGTATTTACCAGTAAAATGCATAGATAGATGGCATTCAACATGTTACAGAGTAAGAGTAAAACTTCATTTGAATTCCTAATGATGTTTATGATATGGCTAGATTTGGCATATTTAGTTTCTGATGTTGCCCTGCAGGGGAAAAAAAACAATCTGAAGCTGCATAGAAAAATGGAACTATATTTAGACTAAATTAAAGGTGTAACAAAAGAACTGTAGAATTGACAATGAAGGCACTGAAGTAAATTAAAGGAATCAGCCCTCAAGAAATATATGGTAGACTAGCACTTAGTAGGGTAGCAATGAAAGTGTTGGAAAAGATATTTAGAAGCCACAAATGTCTGTATCTACAAAGATCAGGATTGTGCTGGCAATGGTTTTCCCTATGACACTGTATAGAACTGAAAGTTAGATTCTGAAGACGGGCAGATAGTCTATTGACACTTTTGATTAAAGTCATTTTTGAACTTTGATGCTGGAGAAAACTAGTATCATAGGTAGCCAATAAAACAAACAAATGGATCACAGACCAAATCAATCCAGTTTTCTCACTTGAGGCATAAATGACCTAATTCAAAATATGACATTTTGGAGACATTAGGCAGAGACTTAGTACTCTTGAGAAAACTATAATGCTGAAAAAAAATAGAAGGAAAGAGAAGAGGATGATCAGCACAAATTGAACTCATCTAAAAGAGATAATAACCCATCTTGGTAGACATCCGTATTTTGTAAATCTTGATAAATTAAGAATAGCAAAGCAAACGAGACCTCAGCATGTGTTCATCAATGGGCAAATATCAACCTGTTTTCAAAAAATGGTAATTAATTTTATGCATCCTTTCAGGCTCACATCTCTGGGCTTTGAAGGTCTTTTAACAATCTATTCCAGGCTATCACTCCACCCACTTCTTTTGCTTAAAGGGAACTTTCATCTCTACAACAATCAACTCCTCTGCAGTAAGTCAGGCCACTTTCAGAATCTCACTGTTCAAGATGTCAGCTAAAAAGCCTGACTGCAGAAGCATGGAGATCAAAGGCACATAAAGGCCCTTTTAACTTTCTCCCAGTCCCTCAATGTTTTGTTCTTTATTTAGTTACTTGTACAAATTGTACAAAAGCAATTTGCAACCCATATTCAACTGACACCAATAACTTTTTTGAAAAAAGTCAACAGAAAATGAGACACAGTGAGGTGTTTATAACACTGAACCCTGAAAGTCCTATTTAAATAAGGATATGCCTATATCTTTACTTGTCAAAGGGCTCTGTTGAATGTCCTTATTTGCTACAAGATAGGCAATGCTATATCATTGGGGAAGATTATGGATGTTTGATAAAACAGAATCATCCTAAATTATGCAGGGATCAGCCAGCTTAGAGAGTGAACAGATATAATGAGCAACTTGATCCCAGGAATATTAACATATTTTCATATATAATTTTTTATTAAGGTTTAAACATTCAAAGATAAAAAATAATGCAAACTAAAAAAAATATGAAAAGTAAAGAAAAAAATGAAAAGTGCAGAGAAAAAAATGAGAAAAATATAAGAGAAAAAGGATATATTAAAAAAAATAACTTCTCCCTTCATCAAACAAGTACAAACAATTTCTAACTAAAGAGAAATCTCTTCTTCCCATATTCCATCTCTTATCTATAAACAAATAAGAAAGCCCCATAATTCAAGTTTAATCAGCAAAAGTCTATTAAGTGTTACCAGATGTAACAATACATTTTTATCTAAGTCAAATAAATCAGCTTCACAATCCTTTACTTTTAACACAGTAACTTACCGTATTACTTTCTCTAAAAAGAACAAAAAGTTTCTTCTTCCCCTATCTTATAAATATATCTTTAAAGCCTCATCATTCAGGAAAAATCCTGAGCTATCAAAAGGAAGCAATTTATTAAAAATCTTAATCTTTAATCCCTTCAAATAGTGACTCATAAAATTAATTTCTTTTCATTTTCTTTTTATCTCGTCTTAGAAAATCTTTCGCAAGTTTAACACATATCAGAAATAAAAACATATATTTTAACAGAAAATCTTATCTTATGTACAAACAAATATTTAAAGCTTGGTCATTTTTGTCAGGAAAAACTCTAGAGCTACTAGAAAGAACATTATAAATACATACATACATACATACATACATACATACATACATACATACATACATAAATGATTTAGTCATCATCATTATTCTAGCTATTGTCTATCCACTGCAGGATGAAGGCCTCTTACATGTGTTTTCAACCAATACATACACAAATACATACATACATACATACATACATACATTCTTTCAATGGAGAACATGCAATATTTCTGCTTCACTTTCACATGTCCTGCACTGAATTAAACAAGAAAAAAGTGCTATTTGCGCCAAAGGAGGCTCCTAAATGAATGCCTGGTTAGCACTGTCTTACATGGAAGAATGTGCACAAATGTCAAAATTAATTATCCTGATTTTAGGAACACAGAGAAGATAGCATTCTGCAACTTTGGTAGTAACATGAGGAATGAAATTAGACAGATTCCCTTGCTTGAGTGACTGTACCCCGTAGAAGAGGATAGCTTGAGCTCATGCCTTCCAATGGTGTTGTACAACTTACAAAGTAAATTATCCTAACCCTTTTTTCTGGTCCTTTGTCCCAATTCTACCTTCCCTTCTCTCTACTCTTTCCTACTGTATGTCTTAGCATGTTATGGCATTCTACATGTGTCTCTGAAAGGCCTCTTCCCATTTTCACTGGGGGTCTCAATAGCTGCATTTCTGAACAAAGTCATTAATTAATACATTTATCAAGACCTGATAATTTCACTGAAGGGAAATTCTGCACACTAGAAACTACTTAATTGAAGAAAGCCATTTCTGGATTTTTCAGAAACAAAAAATGACAATGTCAATGTTAATGCCACAAACTGCAAAAGAAGAATCTCAATGACATATTTCTGTAATTTCAAGCATCTAGTCATCTTCTTTCACACAGAGAACCTTTCCCTCTGGCTACTGCTTCCATGCCACTTACATCTTCAGTCTGAAGCAACTGAACTCTTGCAGTGTCATGGTTTGGTATCTCAACAGCAGTATTAAATAGATGTCTAGAGCAATTGGGAGTTGAGCAGTACATAAATTTAAGAAATTATTATTAATAATTAATATATAGTATAATTATTTTCTGCCTTATCTGTTTATAGATTTACTAAGCAAACACATAAAACTACCTCATAGAATCTTTCTATTCCAATTGGAGAGGTACTGATTCAAAGACTTCCAACTCTGTTATAAGCTGCTTCTAACACAATATATCAGATTTTATTATCTTATGTATTAGTCCAGCCTTTCCTAATCGTAGCACATTACAGATGCACGGACTTTAACCCAAGAATTCTTAAGCCATTGGTCACACTAACTGGGGAATTCTAGAAATGTATACAGTGTGAGTTATCCTTATGGAGAAAGGTTGTACCAGAACTCATTGCAAAATATGGAATCTGAAAGCTCCCTTCTTCCTTCCTAATCATCTATTTCTCTGAAAAATTGCAAAAAGAAAAGTCTCTAGCTACTGACTACCTTCAGATGTGAGCTGTGCAATTCTTGTACATATTTATTTTATACTGCTCTTCAAAAATTATTGAGAAAATCAGATAATCCTAACGTATATTTACAGAAAGCAAGATTTTTCCAGAATTTCTTTATCAAGATTTATTGAAAAGGAATAATGTGAAGTTCTAGAAATCTCAGCAACTGGACAGGAGAAGTGATTGCTCTTTTAACTAGTAACAGAAGAATATCCAGCAGATTAGAATGTAACCTCTCTTTGGCTCTAAACATACCATCCCATCTCTATTGAAATGTCTGGATTTTCTCACTTTTTTATAGCCTTGCCAATGATGAGAAATAAAAACAAAACAGAAGAAAAAACTAAACAAAAATGTTCTTGGTAAAAATGTGTGTGTGCATTTCAGAGCTAAATCTGAAGTAAACTAATAAACTTCTAATTTTACATTTTGAGCATAATAGCCACAACTCTATATAGGAGTAACTTCCCTAATAGGAAAATTTCTCTGTGACTTCAAATAATGCTATTTAATGCCATTAATGACTATATCTAATCATTCCTTCAGGAAGGGTCTAGGACAGTGGTTCTCAACCTGTGGGTCGGGACCTCATTTGGGGTCGATTGGCCATTTCACGGGGGTCACCAAGCAAGGGTGTCCGCCATTTTTTTTTGTCTGCCATTTTTTCCCCTTTTCCGGCGGGTGCCTTACCTCCCTTGGGCTGGGCCAGCTGATGGTCGGCCTGCTCCGTCTCTGCTGCTTGCCAGCTACACCTCAGCAGGTGCAGGGGGCGGAACCACGCATGCGCGGCGCTCCTGGGCAGGGAAAGTCCTCGACTTACAACCGGTTGGGTAGTCCTCGACTTACGACCGGTTTAGTCCTCGACTTACGACTGGTTTAGTCCTCAACTTATGACCGGTTGGGGTCACGGCATTAAAAAGGTTGAGAACCACTGGTCTAGGACAATACACCAGGGCCAACTCACCATAGCCTACTCACCATGGCCAACTCGGTGCAGGACTGCTCACCACGGCCAACTCGACGCAAGTCAATTTGGCACGGGACAATTCAATGCTGAATTAATCATTTCATTCAGTTACTTTTATTATTGCTAATCACATTTTCATCAAAATTATTGTAACTCTTGTATTTCTGGATTTACTTCATTTTATTATTATTAACCATGGTTCCACTGAAATTAATTGAACTTTTGTATTTGTCCTGCGGTGAATTGTCCCATGGTGAGTTGGCCATGACAAGTTGGCTGCAGCGAGTTAGCGTCGGTGAGTTGTCCCGTTCCATTCAGGAAAGTGCAGAGAGGATTGGAAGAAACTCTTAAAAATAGGAATAAAACTGCTTCCCACTGTTGTAGATCCTCTGGGCAATCAGGAAATATATATGTTCTCCCTCAAATCCTTTCCCCGCATTGTGACCTATCCATTTTTAAAAGAAATGAAAAAAGACAGACTTGCAATGTATGACATCTTATATTATTTCCTGCAGCAGAAGGTAAGTATCTTAAGAATTTTCAAATACTTACCCCTTTTTTCTTCGCCATCTAAGGAATACATATTGCCCATTCACCATATAGGAAACAATGGTTCTAATATCTATGAAAAGATGAACCACTACCTGGCTATCTTTTATTCTGTAGAAAAGTGGATTTATGTATAGATAATGAAGGGAGGGTTAGTCATGCCAACCAAGCTTTATAAGTTTTTATAAATATTTAAAACATCTTCTTCACTTTATAAATACTCAAATCTTCTTGACTGAATGCTGCAAGTAATGTTCCCCTTCTTTAGGTGCCTCTATCAAAATAACAGTTATACAAGCACACAAACCTATTGCCTACACTTCATTCTCTCAAACTATACAGATAGCAGGCTGCCTAGACTTAAAAATGTATGAGTCACTCACACCTGCTTTCCCTGTGCATTCATACACAGAGTTAAGCATGCAGATGAGTCTTTAGCAAAGTTGAAAGTATTATCTGTTTTAATACACTGATCTAAGGCTATTTTAAAAAAGCTTCTTGATTTTAGCAGGTATGCTTTCCATGGAGCTACTCAGTTTTTATATTTAGAGGGCAAACAAAATAAACTTATGGGTAGAAATAAAAAAGTCAAGTGGTACAGCCCCCATGCTCACCTCTACTTCACACTCATAGTCTGAGGCATCCAGAAGAGTCACCCTGCAGACTGCACTCTTGAACTTTTTTGTGATTTTCTGAGGAGATTTTTGGGCCTTGCTGGGGGTAGTCTTCTCAGATAACCCATCTGCTTCACTGTAGTCCTTTTCATCCATGTCCACAGCCTAAAAATAAAGTAGAATCAAAAAATATAAGTGGCGATAGGCAACAAGGTAATCTTCTAGTGTAACTCCCTGCTCAGTGCAAGAATCAGCTACTACAGTACCACAGTGCAAGATCTATTTTTATGTACCCTTCCTTTAAGACTTTTCTGGTTTCACTCGTTCATTCTATTCACCAAACTAGGTTGACATTTTATTTGAAAAACTTTCTCACTAACTATCCTAATGCCATTACTTGGAAGATAGACCATACTCTCCTCATAATACATGGATGATACACTGGGATTACCATCTTTATGGTTTGTCCATATAATGAAATCAAATCTATGATGCGCTTTCTTCTGTTCTCTAACTTTGCAGTAGAACTACCAGCAACTGATACCACTTACATGGACTGAATTGTCAAGCAAAATGACTTCATTTTATATCAAATATTTTGACAGAAAATAAAATTCCAACCAGTTGGTAGGAAAAAGCGCATGACTGAAGACCTCACACGAAGGACAAGGCTTATTTGAGATCACTGCTGTGTTGAGTTTCTATAGCATATTATTGGCTCTTGTGGCTGGGACTTTTGATGTATTTACATTTCATTCATTCTTATTTTTCATTCAGATCATAATGCTTTATGAAGAAGAGGACTATATTCTGCTGGGGAAACAGAAAATTGACTCAACATTTTTTAAGCAGAGGAATAGGCAGTCTTCGATCTGCAACCATTCATTTAGTGACTGCTTGAAATTATAACAGCACTGAAAAAAAGATAACTAGTTTTCACACTTATGACTGTTGTAGCATTCCCATGGTCATGTGATCAAAATTTGGGCCCTGGCAACTGGCATATATTAATAACATGTGATCACCATTTGTAACCTTCCCAGCCGGCTTCCAACAAGCGAAGTTAATGGGGGAAGCCAGATTCACGTAAGAACCACATGATTCATTTAACAGCAAGCAGTGATTCACTTAACCATGGCCAAAAAAGTTGTAAAATGGGGGAAAATTCATTTAACAACTGCCTTCCTTGGCAATAGAAATTTGGGGCTCAACTGTGGTCCTAAGTCAAGGACTACCTGTATATTTACTCAGACCCTTTCTATCAAGCAGGATTGGGCTTGATTAGTACTTTGGCTGGAAGACTACCAGCAAATGCCAGGAGTCGAAAACTGAAAAACATTTTCTATATGAATGTGATGGGGGAGAGGGCATATATGCACCTATACACAAAACTGCAGTAGACTTGCTTTACATGTATAGATTATGCCATTCAAGCTCTGTGTAGCCCAGTTGATTCCTGCCCCTCCCAATGTATTCAGTGCGGCAATTTTGACTAATTTTAGTTCTATGCTACTAATCAACAATTTTATACTGAATGATACCATAGGTGAAAATAAAAGAAAAATCACGTAATTATCTCTCGAGAGAAAATCCAATAATTCCTAAAAGCAAATTTGTTAAGATGCAGCACCAGATCATTGCAAAATGCTGACAGCCTGGTGCTTTGATGAGACTTATGGGAAAAAATAAGTTTTGCTTTCAGTCTATTATATCTGCACCAAGCTAGCACCATATTTAACCACTGTATGGGCTTTTAATATAAAAAATAGTTGATTACATTTCAGGAATGTCTATATACGTTGTAGCTAGAAAAGGTTAGGTCCTTCCCATTGATGGTACTTTCAATTTCAATCTGTACTCAGTAACCAGATCAGCGCTGGCCCGTTTGCAATTCTAGTTCCTCACACAATAGATAAGTCTGATACAGAAAACCCTGAGGAAAAACGAGGGAGTGAATGACGATTGGCTTTATCCTTGTAATATTTATTTTTTGACAGAATTACCTGGAGAGAGATGCTTACACATTGTTGCTACTTCCTTCTTGCTATATTCTCTGCCCTGTACAATAATACAAACACCATTCTTAAGTTTCATTTGGTACTTCTTATAAAATAGCTGTTCTGAATCAATGGACATAAGAGCCTCTCCAAATATAACCATACATTTTTTTTATTCTCTTATGTTGACCTTACATTTGACACTTTTATTTCCTGATGGGAAATGGCATAATACTTTGTAGTTGCTCATTATAAGAAATAAGAAGGTATTTGAACATTTTCTCCAATGCAAGATGGGATTTTGCAATACTAACATTTTGTAATAAATGGAAGCTTTTGAGAGGATAACAATGTGTGCCATTCTTGTCTGCCATCTTTAACTCAGTAGTGAAGCTTGTTTGGTGAAAAAGAGCAGTGAAATATAATTACTTATATTTGTTTGTTACAGAGTAAGTTTCTTGGGATGGCACATATGAAAGTACAACTCATCTGGCTCCATTTTTATCTTCTGAGAATCCTTTTATTTCTGGGACCAAGGATAGTGCATTATTTGATTAGCCTTCCCTCAGAGTCCTTGCAACTTGGTCAGAAGGATTCCTCTTCCATGTTTAAGCTTTTAGTCTGGATATTATGTGAAGATACCCTTGACTGATATCCTGATCCTCCTTTTTTTTTAACTATAGTGTATCATACAGAAGCTCAGGATTCTTTGTTTTTCTTATCTTATTCCTTGGCTCTACTTTGTAAATCACTATTGCCTTGCATTGAGTCATGGACAATGATATGCTTTAGCGGACTTACTCTTACTTTGGCCACTAAAAATAAATTGTGGCACAATACTGCCTTGTCTGGTACATACCAAGATGTATATTTTCTCACATTTTGGAATAAATACCCTTATGATGGCATCCTAAAATAATCTCACCATATACTCAGATTATTTACCCCCTGCTTTATAAAAAAGAATACAGACAATACTGAAAACAAGCTGAAAACTTGTTTTCTTGTTGCCAGAGCAATTATTTGTCCATCCTCCATAGCAAGGATAGGACCTCTATGGCTCTTCAAATGGAGTTGGATTCCAACTGTCACCAAGCCCAGTTAATAATGTTTAGAGGGTCAACAAGGATCTACCCTGTGGTTTTCAATGTAGTTAATTTTTGTATTCATTATTTTGTGGAGCCATTTTTATTTTATGCAAATTTTGACACTGACTAATAGCTACCCAGGATCTTCAGAAACAGATGGCATACAAATCAAATAAGCAAGTACAGACCTAAGACTAGAATACACTGGTTATATCACTTGCAGCAGATCAGTAAAGTTTACTAACTCCCAACTTTTTAACAACAATAACAACATATGCTTTTCATGGCATAGGGCCTGGTTATCCTCAAGACTGCCTATCTCCAATAGTTTCTACCCACCTTATACCAGTGGGCTGAGTAGATACACTATAGTAACAACCCAAGAAGAAAAAAACAGGAATCATCTACAATATACAATGTAAGGACTGCAACAACCACTGTGTAGGACAAACAGGCAGAAGACTGGCAGAATGTATCCACAAACACCAACTAGCAGTCATAAGACATTATGAAAATCTTGTAATTTCACAACATATAGACAGATTTAACCATAGTTTCAATTGGGAAAATGTGACAATCCTAGACCAGGTCAAATCCAAAAATGCCAGGGAATTTCTAGAAGCCTGGCACTCTGACAAATCAGCCATCAATAGACACATAGACATTAACAACATCTATAGACTATGCAAAAGAGACTATCACCCAACCCCAAAAGGAAGAAAAAGACCCAAGCATCTCTCCACCAGCAATCAGCATCTACATCAGCATAGATTAACTCCAAGGTTAACATTAGACCAACAATCAAGTAAAAAGTACCCCAATCAAGGAACTGCCAAAGAAGTCAACACCAAATAGCCCAATCAAAGAATCTCTAAGACCACCCCACCAACACTGGCAGGCAAGCCACTAGAATATATACTGACAGCAAAGAGCACTCCTTACTAACACTGATGATGTTACCTAGTTTGGGTAATGAAATGCCTGCAAGAAAACAAGCAAGCTCAGAGAGCACCTAGGACCCCTAATGACACACCTTTTCATAGCCTAATTTTTTTTTAACATTGGAAGTGAGCAACATAATTAAGATTCACTCTGCACACACTAAAAGAAATTGATAGCAATAACACTTAGACTTATATTCCACCTCACAGTTCTTTACAGCCCTCTCTAAGCGGTTTACAGAGTCAGCATATAGCCCTCAACAAACTCAGTCTCCATTTTACCAACCTTGGAAGGATGAGAGGATGGAATATTGAATCAACCTTGAGCCAGTCAGGATCAAACTGTTGGTAGTCGGCAGAATTAGCCTGCAATACTGCATTCCAGCCACTGCCCCATCACGGCTCTTACCATTATCATTATAATTAACATGATCACAAGCTGAACTCTTGACACTAAAAACTACTCCTGGGATAAATTTTGATCATTTTTGGCTCCTTTCTGCTCTTGGCACAGCCCATCCTAATTCTGATCTGGAGACATTGTTATATGCTCCTGACTTCTCATTAGCATCCACATACATATTGTCAAAGATCCTACCTCACCCCTGGCAAGAAAGACTCACGAGTCGATCAGTTCACAGGTGGTTTTCAATTTACTGAGAGGAATCCTCAGCATGCAGTTCAAAGGTACACCACTTTCAAAGTCCACGCTGGGAGCAACTGCCTCCCAGCGCTGTATATACACACACAGGCAGTAAACACCGCCCCCACCCATCTAACCAGCATCCGGCCGTGCGACCTCAAATGGCTGTTGGCAATGCCCAACAGTGCGCCTCAGCTTTTCATGGCCGCGTCCCAGCCGGCTTCAGACCTTGTCCTCGACTCCCAGCCTGCTGTAAATCACCCCCTCTGCCCGCCTTGCAAACAGTTTGGTAAGTGTCCCAGCAGTAGGACGGCACAGCTCTAATGACAGCTCTCCAGCCGCCCGGCGCCCCGACAGCCCATCAGCTGTTCAGCGGGCCGAAGAACATCGCTGGGACTATCAGCTGGCATGCGGCTGCATATCAACTGTTCGGCGGCCGAAGGTTCCGGCTGGCTAGAGGCGGTTGGTCTTGCTGGTGCTGGTTACCTCCATCGTCCTCCGCCCTGCTCACCATCCTTGCCCTCCCCCCACACCTGTCCATGTCGAGCCTAGAGGGCTTGACACATATGTAAAACATTGTGTTAATTGTTTGCTTAAAAATTAAGAGTTTAGAATGCAGAAGCTGTTCTCAGTTCTCAGCCTACCAGGAGATACACTGCTTGTATGATATATAAAACACATTATAAAAGGTAATAAAGGTAGAAAATTGGCATTGCATCAAGTCTGCATGGGGGGAAATGCAGAGGTAGCATTTACCTAAATCAGAGGTGGGCAACTAGGGTAACTTTATGACCTGTGGACTTCAACATCCAGAATTCCTGAGCCAGCAGGATAACATGACATATTTTCGCTATCATGCTCAAACGTGGAACAGACACCTGCAGATATATTATTCCCAGGTGGACAATAGAGACTATGTTTATGTAAGCTTAAATCCTAGCAATTAGACAAAATGATTATTTACTTTCACATAATTTTAAAACTCCCTGGCATGTTATTGTTTTCTTAGTTTTGCTGTTACTGTATATTTTTAACTGCATTTTATTTTTTATGCTATTTTATGCTTTAAATGGTCTACTGCAGTGGTGGCGAATCTATGGCACAGGTGCCAGAGGTGGCACTCAGAGCCCTCTCTGTGGGCACGTGCACCGTCGTCCCAGTCCTAGGCCTTCAGCTGGGTTTTATAAAACCTTTTCGCTTTAGGCCTCCGCCACCGTGTGCAAAAAAAAAAAAAAAAGGTTCAATCAATCAGTCAATTTCAACTTCTTGCGGAAAAAAAAAGATCTTGCAAAGTTGGAATTGATTGATAGAACTTTTTAGTCCCACCCAGTCTGCCGTTGCCACGGCAGCCACACCCACCCAATTGGCCACACCCACCGGGCACCCGACGATGCATAAGTGGGTTTTGGGTTGCAGTTTGGGCACTCGGTCTCTAAAAGGTTCGCCATCACTGGTCTACTGAAAAAAAATTGTAAAGCAGGAAATGCCATAATTTAAGCCTACATATAAACTGTACAGGCTGTCATGAAAATCTTCTGCTATAGGGACGAAAATATAGTATTTGGCCATTAATATATAAGAAAATAAAGATTTCTTTATGATGTTGATCCAATGGTATTTAACAGAAACATTGCCATATTATCTACGTTTTTTATACCATAAACAGAACTAGGTATATCCTACTAGTTTATGGTTTGTTTGTTTGTTCATTTATAAATCATATTTATATGTCTGCCAATCTCACAGAATGTGACTCTGGGTAGCATACAATAAAATAGTAAAATAGCAATATTAAAATAGAATGTTATTAAAACTATTGATGTTATTATTAAAAAGGCTAAGTGCAGTGTTAGATATTATGAACAGTAAAGCCACCTCAAGAGACTTTTCAGTCTATGGACACAGCCAGGTTAAAGGGATTAATTTCCCTTGGGTTTTAGCCAGCTTTCAATGTTCAGTTGTAGTTTCTAACAAACAACAGTTGTAAGAGAGCACAGAAAGTCAATGCAGGCCTATTTCTGTGCGCAATGATTAGATGCACTGAATATGTTTTGTTATAGCAAATAAAAGCTGTAGTTAGTGCTAAACTCCAGCAAATAAATGAGAGCCCATTCTGCATATTTTTTAATGAGATCATTTATAAAATGGCTGAGTTCCAACCTTGAAAATATCTTCTAAGCCTTTGTGAGAGTACCTTTGGCAACAGAGTAAACTCACCCGCTCCCCAAGTTTAGCATCACTGTGGGCTCCTGGTTTCTCATTATCGTCAGCTTCCTGATTGTGTACTGTGCTGGTGGAGCTACCATTCACTGTGTTTGGCCCAGTTGCTGCTGCCTCCTGCTGCTGCTGGGGACTTCCTTCTTGAGCATTCTTCACCTCCGAATCTGGGCTGGTCTCTGTCATCATTGTTATTGATTATTCTGCATTTGCAAAGGGAAGATGAAATACATGAGGATGAGATTAAATGTGTAATTGTACCTATTAAAATAAAAAAAAATGTCAACTTCCAGGGCATACACCTGTGCCTCGTGGCACCATCTTGCACACAAAAATTATACAGTGAGTATTCTCAATAAAATCTATATAGTTAGTCAATCCACCACCTGGATACCTCAATCTCAAGCACCCACTCTGCTGAGATGCTGCATAGGGGTGAAAATTGTTGCAATAAACATTCCTTCAGGCTACAAACTGATACTCACATTTATTATTGGTAAACGTCTCATTGAAACTCAACAGCAAGACTACCTAAAGAGCATTCTTTTACACTAAGAGAAAATCAGAACGCTACAGAATACTACACCTTGATCAAGCAACTATTTGGCTCTAAGATGCTCTTATTGTTGAAAAACAGGAACTTTACATGAGGGAACTTTGGGAAAGCCACACTCTGCATAACCTACTTCAAAGACTATTCTAATTACAAAAAAAAAAGGATTAGCCCCAATCCTAGTTCAGTAAACATAGTCAAAATTGTGATGGAGGAAAAACTAAGATATAGTCCTGTTCTACATTAAAAGGTGTTGAGCAATCTGCACCCTAGTGTGTCATGCAATCCCTGGCCCATTTTCAAAAATCCTCTGGTAGTAATCATTTCAGAACTCCCTATGCACCCCATCTCATGCACACCTGTACAAATCTCATGATTTTGCAAACTTAGCATTCTCTTACGCTTAAATCTGATATGCTGGAATCTTGCTACCACAAATATTTATGAATTCTAATAGTCTCTTAATGTGAAAAAGTCCAAATTAGGTTCCCCCCAGAAATGTTTCACTACAACTCCCATAATCTTCAGTCTGCACTAGACAGGTTCAGGTACAGCAGGAAAAATTACACAAAAATATAGCTGTTTTCTACAAAGCCAGATCTTTCTTTCTGTGCTTTATGAACTACAGCCTCACATGGAGGCCATATATCAAACCAGCACCACACCTACAGCTTTGTTGCATGCAAGACTAATCTCTCCATCCACAAAATAAAACGTATTCCACATGGGTATTAGAATGCAAAAACAAACACTCTGATTGCTGAGCTCTGGCTGCTAATCTGTCCCCTCTGTACATTTTTGTTTGGCTTAACAAGATGCCTAATATATCTGCACATAAGGGTACAAATGAAGCACTACAGCGTGTACCAAACCAATTACATTCCTCCAATAGCTAGATATTGCGCTGATTAGTGCCAGCTGAAAATTTCCATCCAACGCAATAGTTCAGACAACATAACAGATCTCACAGCTTGCACAGGCTTCTGACAATAAAAACAAGGCATGATGAGAGTTTTTCCTCTACAGATTCTCTTTTGTCTGGCAGACACTCCCATGCCAGTGTTAGTGCAATCTTTCTTTTAACCTGATGATAAAACTTCTGGTCTTTCTCCCTCTAACTCAGTCCAGCAGAAGATGAAAGGCAACTGCTGTTTATGCCAGGGATCTCCAACCCTCGGGCCGCGGCCCACGACTGAACTGTGGCCTTTTCAAAACCAACCTGCGTGAGCAATGGGCAAGCGGTGTACATAAAACTCGACTCGCGTGAGCGGAGGGTGCTTGAGTCGAGGGTACTTGTGCTTGCATGTGAAGCTCCACTAATGTGAGCGGAGGGCGCTCACACACGAAGCTCCATTCACATGAGCACAAGTGCCCTCTGCTCATGTGTAAAGCTCCACCAATGGAGCTGTGTGCTTGCATGTGCGCCTGCCACTCACTCGCCCCTCCGCCAGGCCTGCAAGGTGGAAAGGTTGGGGACCACTGGTTTATGCCATCTTTTCTACCTAGCAGTCAGCTTGTAGCTTGGATTCTTCAGTTTGGTTGAAATATTTTAAAAAGCGAAGTTTAATCTGTTTAGAGAAACTTTTTAAATACTGAGGTCACTCAATACACATTTTGGAAGTTCATGAAAATGTAGTACAAAGAATGTCCCAATTTAGTGAGACTGAGTAGAAGAGAAAAAGAGACAGGAGAGACTATTGGCCAGCTGAGAAGCTGCTAGTAGCCACAATTCCACACCCCTAGTTTAGAAGATTTCCAGTTCTACCATGTTCTCCCCACCAACAAAGGATGAATTTTCATGTATTGAAGAAGGCTCAGTCCAGGATTGCTTGGGTTAAAAGTTAAAACTGGCAAACTTTTCTGAAAGAAGTCCATTTCTCTACAACGTACAGCCACATTCTTGACTGAGTTCTAATCCACACAGCAAACTCCAGTCCACAGAGAGGTAATGTTCTTGTCAGTGCTCTACATAAACCATCATATTATCTGAATCATGCCTTAAAGTTACATGTGCAAACACTCCTTGGAAAAGAATAGAAATTCCACGACTTGTAAAAGGTAATTTAAAAAAGAATTTCAAATTCTTTTTGCAATGAATTTTAATCCAAGCCGGAAAGCATCTTAACTCTTTCCCTTATCCCTCCCAAATATGTAAAACTATACACTCATGTAAAAAAACAAGTTTAAAGTTTTTTTTTTAACATATGTGGTCATTTCAATGTTTTATCTTCCTTCAAATAGAATATAAATATGATAAAGGTGACCTGGGGAAGCCATGGTGAACTGAAAATAGCTCTGCTCAGACAGAAATCAATGACCACAGTGGCACAAGAAGCCAGCATATGGATCGACTTCTTGGACTTCCCCTCCAGACAAGGAGAGGACTCAGGATTGCCCACAAGCACTCCAGAGGGCAGCTCCCATGCGAAGATCATAAGACAATTAATTGCCTCTGGCAGGTTTTAGAACTCTGAGAAGAAAAGTCTTGTAACTAAGAAAAGTGCCCTCCAAATAGATTGATGCAGGGTCAACTCTTAAGAAATCTTTATCAGTGAAGCTCAATTCTTGATGATTTCAAGGCCATGAATTATGAAGTTTTCACAGCCACATTACATTAATGATTTGTCCATGCCTTCTTCTAAGATGTTTTTCACTTCTCAATCTAGCTGGAATGCAATACCTCAGTGAGGTACCTGGTTGAGGAGGACATTGGAATATGTGATGTTATTGTCTTTCAGCTACTATGATGAGTAATCTTTCAAATATTTATGGTACACAGATAGCTTTCACCAATTTTTGAAATGAGAAATTCAAGTAGCAAGATGAGGACTAATGGATATGGCTTAGAAATCACATCCACAGAGCACTGGGGTTCTGACAGATGGAACTCCGTGTTTTTCAATAGCTTAAAGCAGGGGTGGGGAACCTTGGCCCTTTTATGACTTATGGACTAGCTCCCAGAATTCCTAAGCCAGCCATGCTGGAAGTTGTCATAAGTCCGTGGTGGCGAACCTATGGCACGTGTGCCACAGGTGGCACGCAGAGCCCTCTCTATGGGCACGCATGCCATCGCCCCAGTCCTAGGCCTTCAGCTGGGTTTTATAAAACCTTTTCACATTAGGCCTCCGCCGCCGTATGCAAAAAAAAGAGGGTTCAATCAATCAATTTCAACTTCTCGCGGGGAAAAGAAAGATCTTGCAAAGTTGGAATTGATTGATTGAACTTTTTAGTCCCACCCAGTCTGCTGTTACTACCGCAGCCACGCCCACCCAATGGGACACACACACCCAATGGGACACGCCCACCTGGCACCCGACAATACATAAGCGGGTTTTGGGTTGCAGTTTGGGCACTCGGTCTCTAAAAGGTTTGCCATCACTGTCATAAGTCATAAAAGGGCCAAGGTTCCCCACCCCTGGCTTAAAGGGTGGGATGCAGCATAACATTTGTTTTGAACCCAAGGTTTATAACTTTAAACAAACACGCAAAGCTCAGCTGAATTCCTGACTTCTGGCTTCTTGGCAAGTGATTCTCAATCCACCCCTAAAAAGCATTAAATTGCTGCCATTCTTTCTCTTTGGCCAGTCCTCCAAAACAGGTTGCTATACCCTGAGAGAAAGTCCACAGGAACTATAGAGAAAGAATTCTGGTGGAACATTCTTGGTTTACCATTTATTTATTTGATTTCTGATTCTGATTTGATTAATTAACCATAAGAAAATGTGCCCTCTGGGACTATTGGTCAGGGACTATTTTTGCTGTAAGATTTCATAGAGTGAAACCACCATGGTTCCTTTATCACAACAAGTTTTATGCACAGCATGGGTTACTTTCACCTAAAATGAGCTTTCTGATGATCCTGTGCAAAATTTTAGTTTCATACTTCAAAACAGCAGTACAAACATTTCAGACTTTCTGCCTAAGGCATGCCAAGTTGTAATGCAAAGATTATTTCTCTACTTTGAAATTGCTTGTTGAATTAGGGAAGAACATCTTTTTTTCCTCTTTGATCACAGCCCACCCTTTTCCATCTTTTTGCTTTCTCCCAACTACTGTGATATAGAAAGAGATAGAAAGAATGGATATCATGGGCATTAGCATCAGAATATGCCATGCAGCACTCCATCAGATTGAACTGGAGGAGGAGAAATGAAAACAAAGAAGGAACAAAAGAAAAAATAAGTTGAAGAAGCTGCAGGTATTGTATCTTTTGATGCATTGAGAGTGACAGATTTAAAAGGTAATTTTGTGGGCTTGTTAGCTGACAGCTCTCTGTTTATTTATCTTGAGCCTAAACAATTTTGTAATGGTTTTCAGAACAATAAAACCTGTACAATATAGAAAGACTACAAGAAGAAAGATGGCTGAAACAAAGGGGAAAAATATATAAAGCACTATGGATTTAACAGTTTCTGCACTGCATGAAACTCCATGTAGGTTTTTGCCTATATGAAGGGAAACCAACAATTTGGCAATTTCTTGGAGGAAAGATATTTATATGAAAAGCTTGTATGTAATCATTCAAAACAAGACCTTTCTAGGTAGCTTATAACACTCAAAAGGATGCTAGATTCTTGCAGAGGGAACATCAAGAATGCACATTTTTATCAAAATAATAAAAGCATCTCTTTAACACCAGGACACAAATTAGTCTTCTTTTCTACATACATACAATGCCATAATGCATGTATCATACAGGTGTGCTTGCTTCACAGCAACACAATACAACTTTCACCATTTGCCCCCAGCCCAGCCCTTCCTGCAAAAGACCACAGATTCCTGAAATTTCCACCAGTACTTCAAATACCACAAGCTTAACACTGAGAAACTGGAACTTCTACAATGTGAAATAATACTACTGCAGACTTTAACAGTAAACCACACCTCTTTCTATATTTCCTGACATTATTCTGACTTATGATTTATGTATCGTGTTTTGGTTTCCTTTTTATTGAAGTATACAGTACATGAGAATGGAACTGGCAAATGCCTTTCATCTCTTGGCACCTTCTCTCTTGTAACATTTGGGAGTTAGGTGAGCTGATTGGCAGCAGACTCTTCCCTCATTCATCAACCAAGAGCAAAAGGTTAAATATGACAGGCAACTGCAAAGTGATCAATTTTCTCGGAGTTACGTCATCCAATCATCTTTGAAGGTCATATTATCTTATTTGTTTGTCCTTTCTCAGAAAAAAAGTCACATTCTTTCACCTCTGATGATGCAGACTCTCTTACTCAGAGGCCAAAGCTTCTGTAATATCTCTTTCTACCTCTTTCCCTTCTAGAGACAATATACTCAAACTGATCTTTCTCTACTGGAGTTGGAAGACTCTATACTCACTGCTCCTCCAAAGAGTGATGTGTGTGTGGGGGCGGTATTATTCCAAATAAGCCATTTCTGGCTTGGGTTTACTATATTTTCTTCAACAGCAGAGATCATAACAGTGGCAATGTACAGTATAGGTCTTACCAGTGATCAGAACTAATCCAATCTCTTTAGTCTGATAAACTCCATTCATGATGAATTTCAGGTATTCTTATTAAATGACCAAAACCCAGATGTTTGAGGGTATTAGCTATTTTTATTTATAATCCTTACCTTATAGAAACTGTTTAGACCCTTCAATGAAATATTAATTTTATAGGATTTTCTCTTGTTTATATATGTATGTACTATATATAATTATACATGTATCAATAATATGCTGTATTTTATAAAAGTCTATGACTTGGTCTTGGACCATAAATAAATGAATAAATTCTAAAATAAGTTACTAGGATGTGTTTTAGGAAAGTTGAGGAATTTAATCCAGACTCAGAGGACTGACTAAAATGTATGTAGCAACTAGCTCACTGTATTCTAATGAGATACTATGATAAGAAAATTGATTGTAATAGACGCTCCCTTAAAGTGGCAGGATATACATACCTCAACTTCAGAAAGCAATCTACAATACACTTCAACAGATTTTTTTCCTATACAATTGCTAGTATTATTGGTTGTAGTTAATGCACAAGATTTCACAAGTCATTAATGTTTTGAGCAAAAATAGAATCAAACATACTCAAATAGTATTTTGCCGCCTGGCATGAAATTATATGGCAGAGAGAGCAGGGAAAGCCTACAAGGGATGTTTAAGGAAAATGAATTGAGGAGATTTAGAGATTAAATTTCACTCTCTTCCTGTTGAAACACAAAACCATTACAAAAACCACCACCAGCATCAATCCTGCCCAATGCGTCAAAGAGAGATGGATCAAAACTAATCTGGATTTAATGCAGCCAAACATAAGGATGAAGTACCAAAATACAGACTGAGCAAAAGCACATTATAACTATAAAGCAAAAAAGAAGGGACTGGAAATGCAGAATCCAGTCTATGCTAACATTTCAGATTCAACTAACTTGATTCAAAACTTGGATCCAAAAACAATTAGAATCCTCTTTTAATATGAGACTCAATGAAGGCTGATTAGTCAGGTAACATCCGCGCACTGACTTCAGAGTGACACTACCAAGCTATCAAAGCATTTGCCAGAGTGATCTAATAAGATCTTATTAGAACCAGAGTCAAATGAAGAGACTTGGCATTTAGAATCCAGCCATCTGCACCTTCATGTATCGTTTTTATTCAGAGAAAGTGATACATTGGAATACAAATGGATTTATTAGATTATAATTAAAATTCAATAAGTTACTATTTCTGGTAGCTCTTAATAAACTTTTGCTGATGACTAATTATGAGTTTTTATAACTTGATTATTGATAAGGGATGAGATACGGGAAGTAGAGCTTTTTTAGAAAATGAAATATTAGAGTTACTGAAGTTGTTTATATTTGTCTGGAGGGAAGGGAAATCTTTTAGCTCTTCCTTCATTTCTCTTTTTATATTTTTCTTGGTATTAGTATTTGTAATTTCAAAGAGGGTTACTGACAGGAAGAGAAAGGAAGAGGTCCTAGTTAAGTTGGGTTAGGAAATTAAGATAGGAAGAATATAATAATAATAATAATAATAATAATAATAATAATAATAATAATAATAATAATAATAATAATAATAATAATAATAATAATAATAATAATAATAATAATAATAATAATAATAATAATAATAATAATAATAATAGTAAAGTTGGAAGGGACCTTGAAGGTCATCTAGTCCAACCCCCTGCTCAGGCAGGAAACCCTATANGACTCCCTCTTCTTTATGGCAACCCCTGAGATATTGGAACACTGCTATCATGTCCCCCCTCGTCCTTCTCTTCATTAAACTAGACATACCCAATTCCAGCAGCCGTTCCTTATATGCTTTAGCCTCCAGTCCCCTAATCATCTTTGTTGCTCTTCTCTGTACTCTTTCCAAAGTCTCAACATCTTTTTTACATCGCGGTAAAAATAGTAAAGGAAAACAACTGATCTAAATGCTATATACTCCCAAAGACTTCCCACCCCCGCTCTATGACAATTTGCCATGGCCAATTCACCACGGGACAACTCACCACAATCAACTCACTGCAGGAAAACTCGCTGCCGGATAAGCGTTACACTATTATCAAAGAAATGGTGAAATAGAATAATTAAAGAATGGATGCAAAAGGAGGGACAAAATGAAATGTGAATGACAAAAATTTAAATATTTTTTATTTATTTTAAATAATTAAATCGAATTGTTAAATTCTCCTGCGGTGAGTTGTCCCACGGCGAGTTGGCTGTGGCAAAATGTCCATGGAGTTGTCCATGGCAAGGTGGCTGCAATGAGTTTGGCTATGGCAAGTTATCCCACTCCGTCCTACTCCAGCCCCAGATTCCGGTGAAAATTTTATTGTTTGTTTTCTGGTAAACAATTCCTGGTTTGAGCTTATGAGAGTGAAGAATGGTTGTTTCCATGAGGACAGACCTCCACAGGCTGGTATGGATTAGTGTCTTTTAGCAAGTTTCTGCAGTGTTACTAAGTGTTCCTGGACCTAAATAAGCTCATCTGTGCAGGTCCCATGCACACTTTTGTTCAAAAGGCCTACAACCAGTCTATCTTGACAGTTTTATTTCTGCTGTCACCAGTCTCATGAGCTTCTGCTTTTTCATCTTTAGGTCTTTGAAATACCTCAAAGCTAGTATTTAATGAATTATATTTCTCTTAGGCACAAAGTATTAAATATTTCTGAAACCAAGAAGATTGCCTTCTTTATCTACTCCACCTAAGTCTCCATAGCAAAAAATATGCCATATATTTGGATTTCTCTTTATTCCGTTGGTGTCCTAATTTCTCATAGAGTAGTTTGTCCTGCCAATTATCTATTAAGGAACTAACAGGGAGAAAACTGCACCCCGACTAAAACTGGCAGGGCAAGCTGCTGCATATGAACAAGGAACAAACCCCACATTTGCTGGCACTGACAATGTTAGTTAGTAATGAAACTTCTGCAAGCAAACAACCAAGCACAGAGAGCACCAAGACTCCATAATTCACTATTTCATCTGGCCTTGAAGAACTAATTTTCCTTTTCTGTTTTTCTTGTCTCTGAGTCTCTTAACTTTTTTTCCTTTAAGTGAAATTAAGAGTACATAATCAGATCAGAACTTTTCTACTGATCGAAATAAGGCACTATAACCAAGAACAAGTTTTACAGCTGCTTGCTTTAATGAATCAAGCAGCCTAAAGTAACCAAGCAACAATACACGATAACAGGCATGCTTAAACAATGACAACAATAACTCTGTACACTACAGATAATGTCTTATTTTTTTAAAAAAACCCATTTTGGTGATCTTATTTATCCGAAAGTAGAATTAAAATACAATATAGCAAATATAGTAAATAAAACGAAGCATGGAGGGGCATCGCTGCATAGTGTCTACTGGCCCATTTCTGCAAGTGTCCACAAATGATGCAAGGACAGACCCTGAGTAATGAATGGTAATGGGCTCATCTAGATATTATGAGCCAAGAGAGAAAGATATAATAGCAGCTACTTGGCTTGTTAAATCACTCTTCTTATAAACGAATCCACATTCTAGACAAACATTGTTCACTAGATCAGATTCAAGGCTGCACCTATTTTTTAGTTGGAGAACTAGTTAAAAACTTGTAAGTCTACTTAAGCTACAGTGCAGACTCCCACTTACATGCTAGTTATTTAAGATATAAAGTTAAATATTCTTTAAATTCTGTTGTTAGTCTCCCAGAGTTACTACAATGAGATCAGCTGCCATATGAATGGATAAATACAGCTAACTGTAGAAATTGACAGCTACAGAAAATAGTAATAATGTCCAATTTACTTCAACTTAAGGTACAGACTAAATAAATTTGGAAAAGTGGGAACCAATTTCTAATGCAAGAAGATATACCACAATATTTTTGCTTGGATCAGAACAAAAGTCTATATTATTCTCACTATTTCTAAAACACAAGTTTATAAAGTTTTATTACTTGATCTCCAAGGACTGATTTAAAATTTAGCTGGGTGTCAACTCTACACACCACAAAATGAAGTACATGGAATGTGGCTAGCAGTAGGCTTTCTCAAGCGGTAATCTCCATATTTTGGAACTGTACCTCCTAGGACATATTTTTGATCTCAACCTTCCTTGCATTTTGCAAAGCTTTAAATACCACATTGTTTCAGCATGCCTTTGAATTGGGATAACTGTAAGTGACCATTTTGAAATTAATGCACTGTTATAAGGATACCATGTTATTTACATTCTGAATTTATATAGGTGTAAACTGTCCCAATTGGGCTGCATTCCAAATACAGTTAAATAAATACATGCATAAATGCTTTGTGTCCTGGCTTCAGCAAAGGCAATAAATGCCCATGCAACTGGCAGGCAAAATGCAGGTGTGATGCAGGCAGAGGTGCTGGGCAGGAGAACACACACTTTGGAGGAAGTTTGATCAAAATGCAGTGAGGAGCGGGAAATAATGGGAGGCACAAGGAAAGTTGGAGAGTAACTGAGCAGAGTATTTGAAGCAAGGCTTATGAAGACATCAGGAAGCTTATCAGGGCAGATGGCAGCAGACAGGTATGGGGAGGCAACAGGAAAGGGGTTGGGAAACAGGAGGAAGGAGTATCTGTGTGCATGGCAGCTTACTAGATGCTGAAGAGAAGATGTAATCCGAGTCGAACAGTCCATAATCAGAAACTCACAATTGTCTTGAAAAGTAGAGAGGGACGAGCCAAGACTTGGTCAGGAACGTGCTAAGATCGAAAACGTAGCAGGAGTTAACAGTAAGAATACATAAAGCTAGATAACGAAGTTGCTTCCAGCAACAGAAGGCAATCCTTGCCCAGTTTAAATCCTCTCCCTGGCAAGAGTAGGGGAAAAAAAGCCCTTTCCTTGCTCAGCTGTTGCCAATAATGAGGCACCCGTCTTGCTTGCAAAGTTAGCATTTTGCTACTTGCTCTCAAAGTGCTTTTCTTTGATGAGGTGCAGGATTTTCAGGCTGAAGGAGTTTGCTCATGTTGGCTAATTAAGGATTAGTCCTGGCTGAGGAGGGACCTACAAGGGTATCAGCATTTGATGCAGTGGCTGTTGAATTAGTGGAAGCAGTGGCCAGTGGGACCTGGTCTGCCCATCATGACAAAAATGAGACCTAACATACTTAAATGGGCAATGGATACGCATGCCCCCTGATCTGCATTTATGTTTATTTTCCCTTCCCTTCCCCCTTTTTCATTTTATTTAGTTACTTTTATAAGCTAGGTGTTGGAATTTTCAAGAAGAAGAAAAAAATAGTATAATACAAATTCAAATTAGGTCTAAAAGGATATTGAAAAACAGGTAATAAGAGATAATAATAAAATTAAGTAATGAAATAGAGGAAGATAGCCTAAAAAAAAATCCATTGATTTCAGTCTCCACTAAACAAAGTTTAATCATAATATAGTCATTCAATAATGAGGGAAGAGGGGGGGGAATCAGGGCTTAATTCTTTTCCTGCATTTGTCCCAAACAGTAAGTTACTTAATTTTATACAGACTCTTGAAAATTGTTTGTTTATGTTTATGTCAATCCAGATACATCTTTCGACCCCTTCTAAAAGCCCTGCCCCTTCCACAAACATGATACAACCATAAGAATTATGATCCATTCTGAAATTCATATTAATCAGCTGGCATGATAGTACAGTCAAGATTGATAGTTGCTAAGGCTCCTTGTTTTTTTGAATTCTACAAGTTTCTGAATTTGATCATTTGCCTTTTATTAGATGTACTGTATATAATTCATTACTAGTCTATATTAGTCATTTAATGCTTTATTCACAATAAAGGCTGGAATAATTTGTAATTATTTGTAATAGAAGCTTTAATCTTGGTAAAATATTTTTATCACTGTAAGACTAAGCAAAACAAATTTAATTTCTTCATTCAAAAATATCTGTTATGTATTTCCAGATTAGTAAGTAATAATTCAATAAATATTTGATTTTTGTAAGAACAAAGCCTAAATATTTTATTTTGTATCAGTAAAACACTTGCTTTTCAGCATCCTTTGTCAAGTTTCATATCATCATCTGAGGGTTTTTTTTATTGATTCAATAGTTTAATAAACTGGATTGGTCCTGCATTTCTTACATGCATTTTTCAGGTATCTGAATGTTATTTCTATGAATATACTGGAAATATATTTCTTTATAAAGAAAAAGTTAATAAGAAAAAGAAAGTTCCTCTGTCCCCATATCTTCTATTCCCGCCTAGAAATGTAGTGAAGACATCAGAACTATTATTCTGTGCATTTATGGATCAAAAACATATAAATGCTGTGTTACTATTTCATTATCTATTGACTCTATTAATTCACCCAAAAGGTTTTTTTTTCAATTGACACAGCACTGACTTGCCTTTGTATATGACATTTTTAAGTCTTTGGGGTTTTCAACCAATTTAGGTACCAAAATGTGCATCTTATTTTTTCCGATGAATCTTGTTTGTCATTCTGTCAAACAGGCATCCCAACAAGGAAAACATGTTAAAATCATAACTGAAGCCTCAACCTTCAAGATACTGTAGGGGTCCATTCTTCACGGAATATTTTTTTGCTCCTCTGATTGAGTATACTCAGCGTTCAGTATTTCACTGATTTACTGACCAATAAACTCTAAAATCATAATTGCAAAGAAACCCCTTTAATATTTTATATTGCAATAAAGCATATCTGAGTTCAAAGGGCAGCTATTGTTAAGCATATGTCCCATTCATGGCTGCAAAATGTGTCTTTATTCAAGAGTGATGAAAGCAGATGAAGTCTAGAAATACAAACAGGTTCATTAGGCTAAGGATGAAATATTCTGGAGCAGGATATACTGGCTAGACAAGTATGGACAGGTGGTGTCCTGGAAAAAGCAGCAGTGGCTCAATCAAATAAGAAACATCCCAAATTAGGAGACAGAACAGCACAATCATCAGAGAGTATTGCCCTTTCTTTCTCTCAAGTCTTTTCCTACTTCAGAATTTGTAAAAAGGGTTCATAGTCTACATATTACAAACATGGTCTAGATTCAATCAGTGTCATCTCCCAGTAAAACATCTGAATCATCTGGGAGGATGACACCATACAACATGGATTGATGATATAAAGGTACAAAACCATATCATAGATCAGGCATGTCAAACTTGCGACATCATGTGACGTCGCGCGACGTATCAGAGCTTTTTTGCCATTGCCGGCAATGGGGTGGGTGTAGCTTTGGTATGATGAAACCGGCCGGCAGGCTGGCAGTTTGACACCCCTGTCATAGATGAAGACATGGTAAGGATTTTCTGGATATTTTCTTTGGGTGCAGGGATATTTCCTTCATTTTATGTTGGCTTTTGTGATTTGAGCTTTAAATTACCATTTCTATGTTTCCCCCTCAAAATGATGGGAACTATGCTGCCAACTTTGACCAACATAATAGTCAAAAACAGGTCTGGAGCTCTATAACACAAGTTCAGGGACTACATGTCGTTCTGGGCTTTAAGCTGCCCACCCTTGCACTGAAGGATTACAAATAGCACACCTGCAAAATATATTTATTCTAAAGAGACACAGCTAATCAGCCTTCTTCACAACTTAATGTAAGACTATAAGGAGTGCATTGATTACTTATTGGTTGAAGATCCAATGTCCCACTACAAAACTCTATAATTAAAATAATACTACACTTTATAAAACTGTACTAATTCCANGGAGAAAAGGTGGCGGAACTCAAACCTGGCCACGCCCTCATCAAACCCTAGGACCGCCCCTTTAGAGAACAGGAATGCAAGTAAAATTTGGGAGGGGCTATTTCCGGTGTGGGAGGGGCTATTTCCGGTGCGGCCGGCCCGGAAAAAGGTGCCGGAACGCGGTTCCGCCGCGTTCCGGCTGAAAAAAAGCCCTGACTAATTCCATACTAAAACTCAAAGAAACAGCAGTAGAGTGCCTAGCACAATCTTTAACACGTGGAGTAGAATTCAATACTCTCTTAAAAAGTCAAGAATAGCAAAGCCACACATATTTCTTGAGGAGGGGAAGAGCCAGTAACTTAAGCTATTATGTAAAAAGGCCCTGATCTTGTTTGTCAGTCTAGACACCTCACAGATATCAATAACAGCCATATATACAGGGCTTTTTTTGTCATAGAACGCCCAGAACGGAGTTCCGGCACCTTTTTTGGATGGAACCTTGTAGAGTAGGCAAGGCGGGTTGTATAACGTGTGTGAGTTCTGGCACTTTTTTTTTTTTTTTTACAAAAAAAGCACTGCATTGTAACATGTACAATGTATATAGGCATGTACGTCTAGCTTATAAAATAAACTTTGAGAGGTATCAAAGTATAGGTACAAAAGGTTTATGATTATCCAAAAAATCTAAAGGAGCCTCAAGATGGCATAAATAGCTTTCCACTGACACCTCACAATAGCAGGTTGGCTGAGAGAACCAGTGAGCTTTGCCTAATAATATGTCCTTCCAAATTTTTATTCTCCTTTGTCTCTCTGTACCATAAATATTTGTGAAGTCCATTAGCTAAACTGGCACTTTCCCATATTGACATTCTACTATTCAGGAATGTTATGCATTCTGTTATTCAATTTGCTTTATGATACAGTTTAAAATTTGGAAGGACAAGACCACCTCTGTCTTCTGAATTTTGCAAAAAAAAAAATTAACTCTGGTCTTTTCCCACTCCATATAAATTTGTTGACAATTTTTTGCCATTCCTGTAAAGTTCTGAGATTGTAATTGACACCATTTGGAGCAAATCATTTATCCTGAGTAATATTTTCATTTTAATACTTGCACTGATTCTAACCAAGATGGCTTTAAATTCCTCCACTTTTCAAGATCTCTTGCCATAATTTGAC